>NW_027478444.1:0-270888 GCF_051014685.1 Ptiloglossa arizonensis | reverse complement strand
TGGTCTGATACTCGAAACCAATAACTGGAATGGCTAGGGGAAAATACACACACCATTGTAATCGGGCGAGTTTCTACTTTCAGATGCAACAGGAATATCTCGAGTTCGTCAATCGTCGCGGATATGGGGGAGTTAGAATTTAAGGGAATGGTTGAGAAACCATCAAAATTTTCGCATGTCTGATACTCGAAACCAATAACTACAATGGCCTAGGGGAAAAATACACATACCGTTGTAATCGGGCGAGTTTTTACTTTCAGATGAAACAGGAATTTCTCCAGTTCGTCAATCCGTTCGCGAGTATGGGAGTTTGAAGTTAAGGAATGGTTGAGAAACCATCAAAAATTTCGCTGGTCTGATACTCGAAACCAATAACTGGAATGGCCTAGGGGAAAAGTACACACACCATTGTAGTGGGGCGAGTTTCTACTTTCCGATGCAACAGGAATGTTCTCGAGTTCGTCAATCCGTTCGCGAGATATGGGAGTTTGAATTAAGGAATGGTTGAGAAACCATCAAAATTTTCGCAAGTCTGATACTCGCAAAAACAATTTACTAATATGCCATATGGCAAAAATACACACACCCGTAGTAACCAGGCGAGATTCTGCTTTCAGATGCAACAAGAATTTCTCGAGTTCGTCAGTTCGTTCGCGAGATATGGGAGTTTGAAGTTAAGGAATGTTGAGAAACCATCAAAATTTTCGCTGATCTGATACTCGAAACCAATAACTGGAATGGCCTAGGGGAAAAAATACACAAACCATTGTAATCGGGCGAGTTTTTACTTTCAGATGAACAGGATGATTTCTCGAGTTCGTCAATCCATTCCCCGAGATATGGGAGTTTGAAGTTAAGGAACGGTTAAGAACCATCAAAATTTTCGCAAGTCTGATACTCGAAACCAATAACTACTATGGCATATGGCAAAAATACACACACCGTTGTAACCGGGCGAGTTTCTGCTTTCAGATGCAACAAGAATTTCTCGAGTTCGTCAGTTCGTTCGCGAGATATGGGAGTTTGAAGTTAAGGAATGGTGAGAAACCATCAAAAATTTCGATGGTCTGATACTCGAAACCAATAACTGGAATGGCCTAGGGGAAAAGTACACACACCATTGTAATGGGGCGAGTTTCTGCTTTCAGATGCACAAGGAATTTCTCGAGTTCGTCAGTTCGTTCGCGAGATATGGAGTTTGAAGTGAAGGAATGATTGAGAAACCATCAAAAATTTCGCTGGTTGATAATCGAAAACCAATAACTGAATGGCCTAGGGGAAAAGTACCACAACCATTGTAATGGGGCGAGTTTCTACTTTCCGATGCAACAGGAATTTCTCGAGTTCATCAATTCGTTCGCGAGATATGGGAGTTTGACAAATAAGGAATGGTTGAGAAACCATCAAAATTTTCGCAAGTCTGATACTCGATAACAATTACTACTATGCCATATGGCAAAATGCACACACCGTAGTAACCGGGCGAGTTTCTGCTTTCAGATGCAACAAGAATTCTCGAGTTCGTCAGTTCGTTCGCGAGATATGGGAGTTTGAAGTAAGGAATGGTTGAGAAACCATCAAAATTTTCGCTGGTCTGATACTCGAAACCCAATAACTGGAATGGCCTAGGGGAAAAATACACACACCATTGTAATCGGCGAGTTTCTACTTTCAGATGCAACAGGAATTTCTCGAGTTCGTCAATCCGTTCGCGAGATTATGGAGTTAGAATTTAAGGGATGGTTGAGAAACCATCAAAATTTTCGCATGTCTGATACTCGAAACCAATAACTACAATGGCCTAGGGGAAAATACACATACCGTTGTAATCGGGCGAGTTTTTACTTTCAGATGAAACAGGAATATCTCCAGTTCGTCCACTCCGTCGCGAGATACGGAGTTTGAAGTTAAGGAATGGTTGAGAACCCATCAAAATTTTCGCTGTCTGATACTCGAAACCAATACTGGAATGGCCTAGGAGAAAAATACACAAACCATTGTAATCGGGCGAGTTTCTACTTCAGATGCACAGGAATTCTCGAAATCGTCAATCCGTTCGCCAGATGTGGGAGTTAGAAGTTAAGGAACGCTTGAGCAACCATCAAAATTTTCGCAAGTCTGATACTCGAAACCTATAACTACTTTGGCCTAGGGGAAAAGTACACACACCATTGTAATCGGGCGAGTTTCTACTTTCAGATGCAACATGAATTTCTCGAGTTCGTCAATCCATTCCCGAGATATGGGAGTTTGAAGTTAAGGAACGGTTAAGAAACCCTCAAAATTTTCGCAAGTCTGATACTCGAAACCAATACTACTATGGGCCTTGGGCAAAGATACACATACCGTTGTAATCGGGCGAGTCTTCTGCTTTCATATGCAATAGGAATTTCTCGAGTTCGTCAATCCGTTCGCGTGATATGGAGTTTGAAGTAGGAAGGAATGGTGAGAACCATCAAAATTTTCGCAAGTCTGATACTCGAAACCAATAACTACTATGGCATAATGGCAAATATTACACACACCGTTGTAACCGGGCGAGTTTCTGCTTTCAGATGCAACAAGAATTCTCGAGTTCGTCAGTTCGTTCGCGAGATATGGGAGTTTGCAATTTAAGGAATGGTTGAGAAACCATCAAAAAATTTCGCTGGTCTGATACTCGAAACCAATAACTCAATGGCCTAGGGGAAAAAATACACATACCGTTGTAATCGGGCGAGTTCCTGCTTTCAGATGCAGTAGGAATTTCTCGAGTTCGTCAATCCGTTCGCGTGATATGGGAGTTTGAAGTAAAGGAATGGTCTGAGAAACCATCAAAATTTCGCTGGTCTGATAATCGAAACCAATAACTGGAATGGCCTAGGGCGAAAGTACACACACCATTGTAATGGGGCGAGTTTCTACTTTCCCGATGCAACAGGAATTTCTCGAGCTTCATCAATTCGTTCGCGAGATATGGGAGTTTGAAAATAAGGAATGGTTGAGAAACCATCAAAATTTTCGCAAAGTCTGATACTCGATAACAATTACTACTATGCCATATGGCAAAAATGCACACACCCGTAGTAACCGGGCGAGTTTCTGCTTTCAGATGCAACAAGAATTTCTCGAGTTTCGTCAGTTCGTTCGCGAGATATGGGAGTTTGAAGTTAAGGAATGGTTGAGAAACCATCAAAATTTTCGCTGGTCTGATACTCGAAACCAATAACTGGAATGGCCTAGGGGAAAAATACACACACCATTGTAATCGGGCGAGTTTCTACTTTCAGATGCAACAGGAATTTCTCGAGTTCGTCAATCCGTTCGCGAGATATGGGAGTTAGAATTTAAGGAATGGTTGAGAAACCATCAAAATTTTCGCATGTCTGATACTCGAAACCAATAACTACAATGGCCTAGGGGAAAAATACACATACCGTTGTAATCGGGCGAGTTTTTACTTTCAGATGAAACAGGAATATCTCCAGTTCGTCAATCCGTTCGCGAGATATGGGAGTTTGAAGTTAAGGAATGGTTGAGAACCCATCAAAATTTTCGCTGGTCTGATACTCGAAACCAATAACTGGAATGGCCTAGGAGAAAAATACACAAACCATTGTAATCGGGCGAGTTTCTACTTTCAGATGCAACAGGAATTTCTCGAAATCGTCAATCCGTTCGCCAGATGTGGGAGTTAGAAGTTAAGGAACGCTTGAGCAACCATCAAAATTTTCGCAAGTCTGATACTCGAAACCAATAACTACTATGGCCTAGGGGAAAAGTACACACACCATTGTAATCGGGCGAGTTTCTACTTTCAGATGCAACATGAATTTCTCGAGTTCGTCAATCCATTCCCGAGATATGGGAGTTTGAAGTTAAGGAACGGTTAAGAAACCCTCAAAATTTTCGCAAGTCTGATACTCGAAACCAATAACTACTATGGCCTTGGGCAAAGATACACATACCGTTGTAATCGGGCGAGTTTCTGCTTTCATATGCAATAGGAATTTCTCGAGTTCGTCAATCCGTTCGCGTGATATGGGAGTTTGAAGTAAAGGAATGGTTGAGAAACCATCAAAATTTTCGCAAGTCTGATACTCGAAACCAATAACTACTATGGCATATGGCAAAATTACACACACCGTTGTAACCGGGCGAGTTTCTGCTTTCAGATGCAACAAGAATTTCTCGAGTTCGTCAGTTCGTTCGCGAGATATGGGAGTTTGAATTTAAGGAATGGTTGAGAAACCATCAAAAATTTCGCTGGTCTGATACTCGAAACCAATAACTACAATGGCCTAGGGGAAAAATACACATACCGTTGTAATCGGGCGAGTTCCTGCTTTCAGATGCAGTAGGAATTTCTCGAGTTCGTCAATCCGTTCGCGTGATATGGGAGTTTGAAGTAAAGGAATGGTTGAGAAACCATCAAAATTTTCGCATGTCTGATACTCGAAACCAATAACTACAATGGCCTAGGGGAAAAATACACATACCGTTGTAATCGTGCCAGTTTCTGCTTTCAGATGCAACAGGAATTTCTCGAGTTCGTCAATCCGTTCGCGAGATATGGGAGTTTGAAGTTAAGGAATGGTTGAGAAACCATCAAAATTTCCGCTGGTCTGATACTCGAAACCAATAACTGGAATGGCCTAGGGGAAAAGTACACACACCACTGTAATCGGGCGTGCTTCTACTTTCAGATGCAACAGGAATTTCTCGAAATCGTCAATCCGTTCGCCAGATGTGGGAGTTTGAATTTAAGGAACGCTTGAAAAACCATCAAAATTTTCGCAAGTCTGATACTCGAAACCAATAACTACCATGGCCTAGGGGAAAAGTACACACACCATTGTAATCGGGCGAGTTTCTACTTTCAGATGCAACATGAATTTCTCGAGTTCGTCAATCCATTCCCGAGATATGGGAGTTTGAAGTTAAGGAAAGGTTAAGAAACCATCAAAATATTCGCAAGTCTGATTCCCGAAACCAATAACTACAAAGCCCTAGGGGAAAAATACACATGCAGTTGTAATCGTGCGTGTTTCTAATTTCGGATGCAACAGGAATTTCTCGAGTTCGTGAATCCGTTCGCGAGATATGGGAGTTTGAAGTTAAGGAACGGTTAAGAAACCATCAAAATTTTCGCAAGTCTGATACTCGAAACCAATAACTACTATGGCCTAGGGCAAAAATACACATACCGTTATAATCGGGCGAGTTTCTGCTTTCAGATGCAACAAGAATTTCTCGAGTTCGTCAGTTCGTTCGCGAGATATGGGAGTTTGAAGTTAAGGAATGGTTGAGAAACCATCAAAATTTTCGCATGTCTGATACTCGAAACCAATAACTACAATGGCCTAGGGGAAAAATACACATACCGTTGTAATCGTGCCAGTTTCTGCTTTCAGATGCAACAGGAATTTCTCGAGTTCGTCAATCCGTTCGCGAGATATGGGAGTTTGAAGTTAAGGAACGCTTGAACAACCATCAAAATTTTCGCTGATCTGATACTCGAAACCAATAACTGGAATGGCCTAGGGGAAAAGTACACACACCACTGTAATCGGGCGTGCTTCTACTTTCAGATGCAACAGGAATTTCTCGAAATCGTCAATCCGTTCGCCAGATGTGGGAGATAGCAGTGAAGGAATGGTTGAGAAACCATCAAAATTTTCGCAAGTCTGATTCGCGAAACCAATAACTACAAAGGCCTAGGGGAAAAATACACATGCAGTTGTAATCGTGCGTGTTTCTAATTTCGGATGCAACAGGAATTTCTCGAGTTCGTGAATCCGTTCGCGAGATATGGGAGTTTGAAGTTAAGGAACGGTTAAGAAACCATCAAAATTTTCGCAAGTCTGATACTCGAAACCAATAACTACTATGGCCTAGGGCAAAAATACACATACCGTTATAATCGGGCGAGTTTCTGCTTTCAGATGCAACAAGAATTTCTCGAGTTCGTCAGTTCGTTCGCGAGATATGGGAGTTTTAAGTTAAGGAATGGTTGAGAAACCATAAAAAATTTCGCTGGTCTGATACTCGACACCAATAACTGGAATGGCCTAGGGGAAAAGTACACACACCACTGTAATCGGGCGTGTTTCTACTTTCAGATGCAACAGGAATTTCTCGAGTTCGTCAATCCGTTCGCGAGATATGGGAGTTTGAAGTTAAGGAATGGTTGAGAAACCACCAAAATATTCGCAACCCTGATACTCGAAACCAATAACTACTATGGCCTAGGGGAAAAGTACACTTACCGCTGTATTCGGGCGAGTTTCTACTTTCAGATGCAACAGGAATTTCTCGAGTTCGACAATCCGTTCGCGAGATATGGGAGTTTGAAGTTAAGGAATGGTTGAGAAACCACCAAAATTTTCGCTGGTCTGATACTCGAAACCAATAACTGGAATGGCCTAGGGGAAAAGTACACACACCACTGTAATCGGGCGTGCTTCTACTTTCAGATGCAACAGGAATTTCTCGAAATCGTCAATCCGTTCGCCAGTTGTGGGAGTTAGAAGTGCAGGAATGGTTGAGAAACAATCAAAATTTTCGCTGGTCTGATACTCGAAACCAATAACTGGAATGGCCTAGGGGAAAAGTACACTTACCGCTGTATTCGGGCGAGTTTCTACTTTCAGACGCAACAGGAATTTCTCGAGTTCGTCAATCCGTTCGCGAGTTATGGGAGTTTGAAGTTAAGGAATGGTTGAGAAACCATCAAAAATTTCGCTGGTCTTATACTCGAAACCAATAACTGGAATGGCCTAGGGGAAAAGTACACTTACCGCTGTATTCGGGCGAGTATCTACTTTCAGATGCAACAGGAATTTCTCTAGTTCGTCAATCCGTTCGCGAGATATGGGAGTTTGAAATTAAGGAATGGTTGAGAAACCATCAAAATTTTCGCTGGTCTGATACTCGAAACCAATAACTGGAATGGCCTAGGGGAAAAGTACACACGCCACTGTAATCGGGCGTGTTTCTACTTTCAGATGCACAGGAATTTCTCGAGATCGTCAACCCGTTCGCCAGATATGGGAGTTAGAAGTGAAGGAATGGTTGAGAAACCATCAAAATTTTCGCAGGTCTGATTCCCTAAACCAATAACTACAAAGGCCTAGGGGAAAAATAGACATGCAGTTGTAATCGTGCGAGTTTCTACTTTCGGATGCAACAGGAATTTCTCGAGTTCGTGAGTCCGTTCGCGAGATATGGGAGTTTGTAGTTAAGGAACGCTTGAGCAACCATCAAAATTTTCGCAAGTCTGATACTCGAAACCAATAACTACTATGGCCTAGGGGAAAAGAACGCACACCATTGTAATCGGGCGTGTTTCTACTATCAGATGCAACAGGAATTTCTCGAGATCGTCAATCCGTTCTCGTGATATGGGAATTTGAAGTAAAGGAATGCTTGCGAAACCATCAAAATTTTCGCATGTCTGATACTCGAAACCAATAACTACAATGGCCTAGGGGAAAAATACACATGCCGTTGTAATCGTGCGAGTTTCTACTTTCAGATGAAACAGGAATTTCTCGAGTTCGTCAATCCGTTCGCGAGATATGGGAGTTTGAAGTTAAGGAACGCTTGAGCAACCATAAAAATTTTCGCAAGTCTGATACTCGAAACCAATAACTACTATGGCCTAGGGGAAAACTACACACACCATTGTAATCGGGCGAGTTTCTACTTTCAGATGCAACATGAATTTCTCGAGTTCGTCAATCCATTCGCGAGATATGGGAGTTTGAAGTTAAGGAACAGTTAAGAAACCATCAAAATTTTCGCAAGTATGATACTCGAAACCAATAACTACTATGGCCTAGGGCAAAAATGCACATACTGTTGTAATCGGGCGAGTTTCTGCTTTCAGATGCAATAGGAATTTCTCGAGTTCGTCAATCCGTTCTCGTGATATGGGAATTTGAAGTAAAGGAACGCTTGCGAAACCATCAAAATTTTCGCATGTCTGATACTCGAAACCAATAACTACAATGGCCTAGGGGAAAAATACACATGCCGTTGTAATCGGGCGAGTTTCTGCTTTCAGATGAAACAGGAATTTCTCGAGTTCGTCAATTCCTTCGCGAGATATGGGAGTTTGAAATTAAGGAATGGTTGAGAAACCATCAAAATTTTCGCTGGTCTGATACACGAAACCAATAACTGGAATGGCCTAGGGGAAAAGTACACACACCATTGTAATCGGGCGAGTTTCTACTTTCAGATGCAACAGGAATTTCTCGAGTTCGTCAATCCGTTCGCGAGATATGGGAGTTAGAATTTAAGGAATGGTTGAGAAACCATCAAAATTTTCGCAAGTCTGATTCCCGAAACCAATAACTACAAACGCCTAGGGGAAAAATATACATGCAGTTGTAATCGTGCGTGTTTCTAATTTCGGATGCAACAGGAATTTCTCGAGTTCGTGAATCCGTTCGCGAGATATGGGAGTTTGAAGTTAAGGAACGGTTAAGAAACCATCAAAATTTTCGCAAGTCTGATACTCGAAACCAATAACTACTATGGCCTAGGGCATAAATACACATACCGTTATAATCGGGCGAGATTCTGCTTTCAGATGCAACAAGAATTTCTCGAGTTCGTCAGTTCGTTCGCGAGATATGGGAGTTTGAAGTTAAGGAATGGTTGAGAAACCATAAAAAATTTCGCTGGTCTGATACTCGAAACCAATAACTGGTATGGCCTAGGGGAAAAGTACACACACCACTGTAATCGGGCGTGTTTCTACTTTCAGATGCAACAGGAATTTCTCGAGTTCGTCAATCCGTTCGCGAGATATGGGAGTTTGAAGTTAAGGAATGGTTGAGAAACCACCAAAATATTCGCAACCCTGATACTCGAAACCAATAACTACTATGGCCTAGGGGAAAAGTACAATTACCGCTGTATTCGGGCGAGTTTCTACTTTCAGACGCAACAGGAATTTCTCGAGTTCGTCAATCCGTTCGCGAGATATGGGAGTTTGAAGTTAAGGAATGGTTGAGAAACCATCAAAAATTTCGCTGGACTTATACTCGAAACCAATAACTGGAATGGCCTAGGGGAAAAGTACACTTACCGCTGTATTCGGGCGAGTATCTACTTTCAGATGCAACAGGAATTTCTCTAGTTCGTCAATCCGTTCGCGAGATATGGGAGTTTGAAATTAAGGAATGGTTGAGAAACCATCAAAATTTTCGCTGGTCTGATACTCGAAACCAATAACTGGAATGGCCTAGGGGAAAAGTACACACGCCACTGTAATCGGGCGTGTTTCTACTTTCAGATGCACAGGAATTTCTCGAGATCGTCAACACGTTCGCCAGATATGGGAGTTAGAAGTGAAGGAATGGTTGAGAAACCATCAAAATTTTCGCAGGTCTGATTCCCGAAACCAATAACTACAAAGGCCTAGGGGAAAAATACACATGCAGTTGTAATCGTGCGAGTTTCTACTTTCGGATGCAACAGGAATTTCTCGAGTTCGTGAGTCCGTTCGCGAGATATGGGAGTTTGAAGTTAAGGAACGCTTGAGCAACCATCAAAATTTTCGCAAGTCTGATACTCGAAACCAATAACTACTATGGCCTAGGGGAAAAGAACACACACCATTGTAATCGGGCGTGTTTCTACTTTCAGATGCAACAGGAATTTCTCGAGATCGTCAATCCGTTCTCGTGATATGGGAATTTGAAGTAAAGGAATGCTTGCGAAACCATCAAAATTTTCGCATGTCTGATACTCGAAACCAATAACTACAATGGCCTAGGGGAAAAATACACATGCCGTTGTAATCGTGCGAGTTTCTACTTTCAGATGAAACAGGAACTTCTCGAGTTCGTCAATCCGTTCGCGAGATATGGGAGTTTGAAGTTAAGGAACGCTTGAGCAACCATCAAAATTTTCGCAAGTCTGATACTCGAAACCAATAACTACTATGGCCTAGGGGAAAAGTACACACACCATTGTAATCGGGCGAGTTTCTACTTTCAGATGCAACATGAATTTCTCGAGTTCGTCAATCCATTCGCGAGATATGGGAGTTTGAAGTTAAGGAACAGTTAAGAAACCATCAAAATTTTCGCAAGTCTGATACTCGAAACCAATAACTACTATGGCCTAGGGCAAAAATGCACATACCGTTGTAATCGGGCGAGTTTCTGCTTTCAGATGCAATAGGAATTTCTCGAGTTCGTCAATCCGTTCTCGTGATATGGGAATTTGAAGTAAAGGAACGCTTGCGAAACCATCAAAATTTTCGCATGTCTGATACTCGAAACCAATAACTACAATGGCCTAGGGGAAAAATACACATGCCGTTGTAATCGGGCGAGTTTCTACTTTCAGATGAAACAGGAATTTCTCGAGTTCGTCAATTCCTTCGCGAGATATGGGAGTTTGAAATTAAGGAATGGTTGAGAAACCATCAAAATTTTCGCTGGTCTGATACACGAAACCAATAACTGGAATGGCCTAGGGGAAAAGTACACACACCATTGTAATCGGGCGAGTTTCTACTTTCAGATGCAACAGGAATTTCTCGAGTTCGTCAATCCGTTCGCGAGATATGGGAGTTAGAATTTAAGGAATGGTTGAGAAACCATCAAAATTTTCGCAAGTCTGATTCCCGAAACCAATAACTACAAACGCCTAGGGGAAAAATACACATGCAGTTGTAATCGTGCGAGTTTCTACATTCAGATGCAACAGGAATTTCTCGAGTTCGTGAATCCGTTCGCGAGGTATAGGAGTTCGAAGTTAAGGAATGTTTGAGAAACCATCAAAATTTTCGCTGGTCTGATACTCGAAACCAATAACTAGAATGGCCTAGGGGAAAAGTACACACACCATTGTAATCGGGCGAGTTTCTACTTTCAGATGCAACAGGAATTTCTCGAGTTCGTCAATCCGTTCGCGAGATATGGGAGTTAGAATTTAAGGAATGGTTGAGAAACCATCAAAATTTTCGCAAGTCTGATTCCCGAAACCAATAACTACAAACGCCTAGGGGAAAAATACGCATGCCGTTGTAATCGTGCGAGCTTCTACTTTCAGATGCAACAGGAATTTCTCGAGTTCGTCAATCCGTTCGCGAGATATGGGAGTTTGAAGTTAAGGAATGGTTGAGAAACCATTAAAATTTTCGCAAGTCTGATTTCCGAAACCAATAACTACAAAGGCCTAGGGGAAAAATACACATGCCGTTGTAATCGTGCGAGTTTCTACTTTCAGATGCAACAGGAATTTCTCGAGTTCGTGAATCCGTTCGCGAGATATAGGAGTTCGAAGTTAAGGAATGGTTGAGAAACCATCAAAATTTTCGCAAGTCTGATACTCGAAACCAATAACTACTATGGCATAGAGCAAAAATACACACACCGTTGTAACCGGGCGAGTTTCTGCTTTCAGATGCAATAAGAATTTCTCGAGTTCGTCAGTTCGTTCGCGAGATATAGGAGTCTGAAGTTAAGATATGGTTGAGAAACCATCAAAATTTTCGCTGGTCTGATACTCAAAACCAATACCTGGAATGGCCTAGGGGAAAAGTACACTTACCGCTGTATTCGGGCGAGTTTCTACTTTCAGATGCAACAGGAATTTCTCGAGTTCGTCAATCCGTTCGCGAGATATGGGAGTTTGAAGTTAAGGAATGGTTGAGAAATCATCAAAAATTTCGCTTGTCTGATACTCGAAACCAATAACTACTATGGTATAGGGCAAAAATACACACACCGTTGTAACCGGGCGAGTTTCTGCTTTCAGATGCAACAAGAATTTCTCGAGTTCGTCAGTTCGTTCGCGAGATATGGGAGTTTGAAGTTAAGGAATGGTTGAGAAACCATCAAAATTTTCGCTGGTCTGATACTCGAAACCAATAACTGGAATGGCCTAGGGGAAAAGTACACACACCATTGTAATCGGGCGAGTTTCTACTTTCAGATGCAACAGGAATTTCTCGAGTTCGTCAATCCGTTCGCGAGATATAGGAGTTCGAAGTTAAGGAATGGTTGAGAAACCATCAAAATTTTCGCAAGTCTGATACTCGAAACCAATAACTACTATGGCACAGGGCAAAAATACACACACCGTTGTAACCGGGCGAGTTTCTGCTTTCAGATGCAATAAGAATTTCTCGAGTTCGTCAGTTCGTTCGCGAGATATAGGAGTCTGAAGTTAAGATATGGTTGAGAAACCATCAAAATTTTCGCTGGTCTGATACTCAAAACCAATACCTGGAATGGCCTAGGGGAAAAGTACACTTACCGCTGTATTCGGGCGAGTTTCTACTTTCAGATGCAACAGGAATTTCTCGAGTTCTTCAATCCGTTCGCGAGATATGGGAGTTTGAAGTTAAGGAATGGTTGGGAAACCATCAAAATTTTCGCTGGTCTGATACTCGAAACCAATAACTGGAATGGCCTAGGGGAAAAGTACACACACCATTGTAATCGGGCGAGTTTCTACTTTCAGATGCAACAGGAATTTCTCGAGTTCGTCAATCCGTTCTCGTGATATGGGAATTTGAAGTAAAGGAACGCTTGCGAAACCATCAAAATTTTCGCTTGTCTGATACTCGAAACCAATAACTACAATGGCCTAGGGGAAAAATACACATGCCGTTGTAATCGGGCGAGTTTCTACTTTCAGATGAAACAGGAATTTCTCGAGTTCGTCAATTCCTTCGCGAGATATGGGAGTTTGAAATTAAGGAATGGTTGTGAAACCATCAAAATTTTCGCTGGTCTGATACTCAAAACCAATACCTGGAATGGCCTAGGGGAAAAGTACACTTACCGCTGTATTCGGGCGAGTTTCTACTTTCAGATGCAACATGAATTTCTCGAGTTCGTCAATCCATTCGCGAGATATGGGAGTTTGAAGTTAAGGAACAGTTAAGAAACCATCAAAATTTTCGCAAGTCTGATACTCGAAACCAATAACTACTATGGCCTAGGGCAAAAATGCACATACCGTTGTAATCGGGCGAGTTTCTGCTTTCAGATGCAATAGGAATTTCTCGAGTTCGTCAATCCGTTCTCGTGATATGGGAATTTGAAGTAAAGGAACGCTTGCGAAACCATCAAAATTTTCGCATGTCTGATACTCGAAACCAATAACTACAATGGCCTAGGGGAGAAATACACATGCCGTTGTAATCGGGCGAGTTTCTACTTTCAGATGCAACAGGAATTTCTCGAGTTCGTCAATCCGTTCGCGAGATATGGGAGTTAGAATTTAGGGAATGGTTGAGAAACCATCAAAATTTTCGCAAGTCTGATTCCCGAAACCAATTACTACAACGGCCTAGGGGAAAAATACACATGCAGTTGTAATCGTGCGAGTTTCTACTTTCGAATGCAACAGGAATTTCTCGAGTTCGTGTATCGGTTCGCGAGATATGGGAGTTTGAAGTTAAGGAACGCTTGAGCAACCATCAAAATTTTCGCTGGTCTGATACTCGAAACCAATAACTGGAATGGCCTAGGGGAAAAGTACACACACCATTGTAATCGGGAGAGTTTCTACTTTCAGATGCAACAGGAATTTCTCGAGTTCGTTAATCCGTTCGCGAGATATGGGAGTTTGAAGTTAAGGAATGGTTGAGAAATCATCAAAAATTTCGCTTGTCTGATACTCGAAACCAATAACTACTATGGTATAGGGCAAAAATACACACACCGTTGTAACCGGGCGAGTTTCTGCTTTCAGATGCAACAAGAATTTCTCGAGTTCGTCAGTTCGTTCGCGAGATATGGGAGTTTGAAGTTAAGGAATGGTTGAGAAACCATCAAAATTTTCGCTGGTCTGATACTCGAAACCAATAACTGGAATGGCCTAGGGGAAAAGTACACACACCATTGTAATCGGGCGAGTTTCTACTTTCAGATGCAACAGGAATTTCTCGAGTTCGTCAATCCGTTCGCGAGATATGGGAGTTAGAATTTAAGGAATGGTTGAGAAACCATCAAAATTTTCGCAAGTCTGATTCCCGAAACCAATAACTATAAAGGCCTAGGGGGAAACTACACCTGCCGTTGTAATCGTGCGAGTTTCTACTTTCAGATGCAACAGGAATTTCTCGAGTTCGTGAATCCGTTCGCGAGATATAGGAGTTCGAAGTTAAGGATTGGTTGAGAAACCATCAAAATTTTCGCAAGTCTGATACTCGAAACCAATAACTACTATGTCATAGGGCAAAAATACACACACCGTTGTAACCGGGCGAGTTTCTGCTTTCAGATGCAATAAGAATTTCTCGAGTTCGTCAGTTCGTTCGCGAGATATGGGAGTTTGAAGTTAAGGAATGGTTGAGAAAACATCAAAATTTTCGCTGGTCTGATACTCGAAACCAATAACTGGAATGGCCTGGGGGAAAAGTACACACACGATTGTAATCGGGCGAGTTTCTACTTTCAGATGCAACAGGAATTTCTCGAGTTCGTCAATCCGTTCGCGAGATGTGGGAGTTTGAAGTTAAGGAATGGTTGAGAAACCATCGAAAATTTCGCTGGTCTGATACTCGAAACCAATAACTGGAATGGTCTAGGGGAAAAGTACACTTACCGCTGTATTCGGGCGAGTTTCTACTTTCAGATGCAACATGAATTTCTCGAGTTCGTCAATCCGTTCGCGAGATATGGGAGTTTGAAGTTAAGGAATGGTTGAGAAATCATCAAAAATTTCGCTGGTCTGATACTCGAAACCAATAACTACTATGGTATAGGGCAAAAATACACATGCAGTTGTAATCGTGCGAGTTTCTACTTACGAATGCAACAGGAATTTCTCGAGTTCGTGTATCGGTTCGCGAGATATGGGAGTTTGAAGTTAAGGAACGCTTGAGCAACCATCAAAATTTTCGCAAGTCTGATACTCGAAACCAATAACTACAATGGCCTAGGGGAAAAGTACAAACACCATTGTAATCGGGCGAGTTTCTACTTTCAGATGCAACAGGAATTTCTCGAGTTCGCCAATCCGTTCGCGAGATATGGGAGTTAGAATTTAAGGAATGGTTGAGAAATCATCAAAAATTTCGCTGGTCTGTTACTCGAAACCAATAACTCCTATGGTATAGGGCAAAAATACACACACCGTTGTAACCGGGCGAGTTTCTGCTTTCAGATGCAATAAGAATTTCTCGAGTTCGTCAGTTCGTTCGCGAGATATGGGAGTTTGAAGTTAAGGAATGTTTGAGAAACCATCAAAATTTTCGCAAGTCTGATTCCCGAAACCAATAACTATAAAGGCCTAGGGGGAAACTACACATGCCGTTGTAATCGTGCGAGTTTCTACTTTCAGATGCAACAGGAATTTCTCGAGTTCGTGAATCCGTTCGCGAGATATAGGAGTTCGAAGTTAAGGATTGGTTGAGAAACCATCAAAATTTTCGCAAGTCTGATACTCGAAACCAATAACTACTATGTCATAGGGCAAAAATACACACACCGTTGTAACCGGGCGAGTTTCTGCTTTCAGATGCAATAAGAATTTCTCGAGTTCGTCAGTTCGTTCGCGAGATATGGGAGTTTGAAGTTAAGGAATGGTTGAGAAACCATCAAAATTTTCGCTGGTCTGATACTCGAAACCAATAACTGGAATGGCCTAGGGGAAAAGTACACACACCATTGTAATCGGGCGAGTTTCTACTTTCAGATGCAACAGGAATTTCTCGAGTTCGTCAATCCGTTCGCGAGATATGGGAGTTTGAAGTTAAGGAATGGTTGAGAAACCATCGAAAATTTCGCTGGTCTGATACTCGAAACCAATAACTGGAATGCCCTAGGGGAAAAGTACACTTACCGCTGTATTCGGGCGAGTTTCTACTTTCAGATGCAACATGAATTTCTCGAGTTCGTCAATCCGTTCGCGAGATATGGGAGTTTGAAGTTAAGGAATGGTTGAGAAATCATCAAAAATTTCGCTGGTCTGATACTCGAAACCAATAACTGGAATGGCCTAGGGGAAATGTACACACACCATTGTAATCGGGCGAGTTTCTGCTTTCAGATGCAACAAGAATTTCTCGAGTTCGTCAATCTGTTCGCGAGATATGGGAGTTAGAATTTAAGGAATGGTTGAGAAACCATCAAAATTGTCGCAAGTCTGATTCCCGAAACCAATAACTACAAAGGCCTAGGGGAAAAATACACATACCGTTGTAATCGTGCGAGTTTCTACTTTCAGATGCAACAGGAATTTCTCGAGTTCGTGAATCCGTTCGCGAGATATCGGAGTTCGAAGTTAAGGATTGGTTGAGAAACCATCAAAATTTTCGCAAGTCTGATACTCGAAACCAATAACTACTATGTCATAGGGCAAAAATACACAGACCGTTGTAAACGGGCGAGATTCTGCTTTCAGATGCAATAGGAACTTCTCGAGTTCGTCAGTTCGTTCGCGAGATATGGGAGTCTGAAGTTAAGGAATGGTTGAGAAACCATCAAAATTTTCGCTGGTCTGATACTCGAAAGCAATAACTGGAATGGCCTAGGGGAAAAGTACACACACCACTGTAATCGGGCGTGTTGCTACTTTCAGATGCAACTAGGAATTTCTCGAGATCGTCAATCCGTTCGCCAAATATGGGTGTTAGAATTTCAGGAATGGTTGAGAAACCATCAAAATTTTCGCAAGTCTGATTCCCGAAAACAATTACTACAACGGCCTAGGGGAAAAATACACACACCATTGTAATCGTGCGAGTTTCTACTTTCAGATGCAACAGGAATTTCTCGAGTTCGTGTATCGGTTCGCGAGATATGGGAGTTTGAAGTTAAGGAACGCTTGAGCAACCATCAAAATTTTCGCAAGTCTGATACTCGAAACCAATAACTACTATGTCATAGGGCAAAAATACACAGACCGTTGTAACCGGGCGAGTTTCTGCTTTCAGATGCAATAGGAACTTCTCGAGTTCGTCAGTTAGTTCGCGAGATATGGGAGTCTGAAGTTAAGGAATGGTTGAGAAACCATCAAAATTTTCGCTGGTCTGATACTCGAAAGCAATAACTGGAATGGCCTAGGGGAAAAGTACACACACCACTGTAATCGGGCGTGTTGCTACTTTCAGATGCAACTAGGAATTTCTCGAGATCGTCAATCCGTTCGCCAAATATGGGTGTTAGAATTTCAGGAATGGTTGAGAAACCATCAAAATTTTCGCAAGTCTGATTCCCGAAAACAATTACTACAACGGCCTAGGGGAAAAATACACATGCAGTTGTAATCGTGCGAGATTCTACTTTCGAATGCAACAGGAATTTCTCGAGTTCGTGAATCGGTTCGCGAGATATGGGAGTTTGAAGTTAAGGAACGCTTGAGCAACCATCATAATTTTCGCAAGTCTGATACTCGAAACCAATAACTACTATGGCCTAGGGGAAAAGTACAAACACCATTGTAATCGGGCGAGTTTCTACTTTCAGATGCAACAGGAATTTGTCGAGTTCGTCAATCCGTTCGCGAGATATGGGAGTTAGAATTTAAGGAATGGTTGAGAAACCATCAAAATTTTCGCAAGTCTGATTCCCGAAACCAATAACTGGAATGGCCTAGGGGAAAAGTACACACACCATTGTAATCGGGCGAGTTTCTACTTTCAGATGCAACAGGAATTTCTCGAGTTCGTCAATCCGTTCGCGAGATATGGGACTTTGAAGTTAAGGAATGGTTGAGAAATCATCAAAAATTTCGCTGGTCTGATACTCGAAACCAATAACTACTATGGTATAGGGCAAAAATACACACACCGTTGTAACCGGGCGAGTTTCTGCTTTCAGATGCAACAAGAATTTTTCGAGTTCGTCAGTTCGTTCGCGAGATATGGGAGTTTGAAGTTAAGGAATGGTTGAGAAACCATCAAAATTTTCACAAGTCTGATTCCCGAAACCAATAACTATAAAGGCCTAGGGGGAAAATACACATGCCGTTGTAATCGTGCGAGTTTCTACTTTCAGATGCAACAGGAATTTCTCGAGTTCGTGAATCCGTTCGCGAGATATAGGAGTTTGAAGTTAAGGAATGGTTGAGAAATCATCAAAAATTTCGCTGGTCTGATACTCGAAACCAATAACAACTATGGTATAGGGCAAAAATAGACACACCGTTGTAACCGGGCGAGTTTCTGCTTTCAGATGCAACAAGAATTTCTCGAGTTCGTCAGTTCGTTCGCGAGATATGGGAGTTTGAAGTTAAGGAATGGTTGAGAAACCATCAAAATTTTCGCTGGTCTGATACTCGAAACCAATAACTGGAATGGCCTAGGGGAAAAGTACACACACCACTGTAATCGGGCGGGTTTCTACTTTCAGATGCAACAGGAATTTCTCGAGTTCGTCAATCCGTTCGCGAGATATGGGAGTTAGAATTTAAGGAATGGTTGAGAAACCATCAAAATTTTCACAAGTCTGATTCCCGAAACCAATAACAATAAAGGCCTAGGGGGAAAATACACATGCCGTTGTAATCGTGCGAGTTTCTACTTTCAGATGCAACAGGAATTTCTCGAGTTCGTGAATCCGTTCGCGAGATATAGGAGTTCGAAGTTAAGGATTGGTTGAGAAACCATCAAAATTTTCGCAAGTCTGATACTCGAAACCAATAACTACTATGTCATAGGGCAAAAATACACACACCGTTGTAACCGGGCGAGTTTCTGCTTTCAGATGCAATAAGAATTTCTCGAGTTCGTCAGTTCGTTCGCGAGATATGGGAGTCTGAAGTTATGGAATGGTTGAGAAACCATCAAAATTTTCGCTGGTCTGATACTCGAAAGCAATAACTGGAATGGCCTAGGGGAAAAGTACACACACCATTGTAATCGGGCGTGTTTCTTCTTTCAGATGCAACAGGAATTTCTCAAGTTCGTCAATCCGTTCGCGAGATATGGGAGTTAGAATTTAAGGAATGGTTGAGAAACCATCATAATTTTCGCAAGTCTGATACTCGAAACCAATAACTACTATGGCCTAGGGGAAAAGTACAAACACCATTGTAATCGGGCGAGTTTCTACTTTCAGATGCAACAGGAATTTCTCGAGTTCGGCAATCCGTTCGCGAGATATGGGAGTTTGAAGTTAAGGAATGGTTGAGAAATCATCAAAAATTTCGCTGGTCTGATACTCGAAACCAATAACTACTATGGTATAGGGCAAAAATACACACACCGTTGTAACCGGGCGAGTTTCTGCTTTCAGATGCAACAAGAATTTCTCGAGTTCGTCAGTTCGTTCGCGAGATATGGGAGTTTGAAGTTAAGGAATGGTTGAGAAACCATCAAAATTTTCGCTGGTCTGATACTCGAAACCAATAACTGGAATGGCCTAGGGGAAAAGTACACACACCATTGTAATCGGGCGAGTTTCTACTTTCAGATGCAACAGGAATTTCTCGAGTTCGTCAATCCGTTCGCGAGATATGGGAGTTTGAAGTTAAGGAATGGTTGAGAAATCATCAAAAATTTCGCTGGTCTGATACTCGAAACCAATAACTACTATGGTATAGGGCAAAAATACACACACCGTTGTAACCGAGCGAGTTTCTGCTTTCAGATGCAACAAGAATTTCTCGAGTTCGTCAGTTCGTTCGCGAGATATGGGAGTTTGAAGTTAAGGAATGGTTGAGAAACCATCAAAATTTTCGCTGGTCTGATACTCGAAACCAATAACTGGAATGGCCTAGGGGAAAAGTACACACACCATTGTAATCGGGCGAGTTTCTACTTTCAGATGCAACAGGAATTTCTCGAGTTCGTCAATCCGTTCGCGAGATATGGGAGTTAGAATTTAAGGAATGGTTGAGAAACCATCATAATTTTCGCAAGTCTGATACTCGAAACCAATAACTACTATGGCCTAGGGGAAAAGTACAAACACCATTGTAATCGGGCGAGTTTCTACTTTCAGATGCAGCAGGAATTTCTCGAGTTCGTCAATCCGTTCGCGAGATATGGGAGTTTGAAGTTAAGGAATGGTTGAGAAACCATCAAAATTTTCGCTGGTCTGATACTCGAAACCAATAACTGGAATGGCCTAGGGGAAAAGTACACACACCATTGTAATCGGGCGAGTTTCTACTTTCAGATGCAACAGGAATTTCTCGAGTTCGTCAATCCGTTCGCGAGATATGGGAGTTTGAAGTTAAGGAATGGTTGAGAAATCATCAAAAATTTCGATGGTCTGATACTCGAAACCA
Source organism: Ptiloglossa arizonensis (assembly GCF_051014685.1). NCBI lineage: Eukaryota > Metazoa > Arthropoda > Insecta > Hymenoptera > Colletidae > Ptiloglossa > Ptiloglossa arizonensis. The sequence continues at coordinate 250,692 of NW_027478444.1, read as the reverse complement.
ATAACTACTATGGTATAGGGCAAAAATACACACACCGTTGTAACCGGGCGAGTTTCTGCTTTCAGATGCAACAGGAATTTCTCGAGTTCGTCAATCCGTTCGCGAGATATGGGAGTTAGAATTTAAGGAATGGTTGAGAAACCATAAAAATTTTCGCAAGTCTGATTCCCGAAACCAATAACTACAAAGGCCTAGGGGAAAAATACACATACCGTTGTAATCGTGCGAGTTTCTACTTTCAGATGCAACAGGAATTTCTCGAGTTCGTGAATCCGTTCGCGAGATATCGGAGTTCGAAGTTAAGGATTGGTTGAGAAACCATCAAAATTTTCGCAAGTCTGATACTCGAAACCAATAACTACTATGTCATAGGGCAAAAATACACAGACCGTTGTAACCGGGCGAGTTTCTGCTTTCAGATGCAATAAGAATTTCTCGAGTTCGTCAGTTCGTTCGCGAGATATGGGAGTCTGAAGTTAAGGAATGGTTGAGAAACCATCAAAATTTTCGCTGGTCTGATACTCGAAAGCAATAACTGGAATGGCCTAGGGGAAAAGTACACACACCACTGTAATCGGGCGTGTTGCTACTTTCAGATGCAACTAGGAATTTCTCGAGATCGTCAATCCGTTCGCCAAATATGGGTGTTAGAATTTAAGGAATGGTTGAGAAACCATCAAAATTTTCGCAAGTCTGATTCCCGAAAACAATTACTACAACGGCCTAGGGGAAAAATACACATGCAGTTGTAATCGTGCGAGTTTCTACTTTCGAATGCAACAGGAATTTCTCGAGTTCGTGAATCGGTTCGCGAGATATGGGAGTTTGAAGTTAAGGAACGCTTGAGCAACCATCAAAATTTTCGCAAGTCTGATACTCGAAACCAATAACTACTATGGCCTAGGGGAAAAGTACAAACACCATTGTAATCGGGCGAGTTTCTACTTTCAGATGCAACAGGAATTTCTCGAGTTCGTCAATCCGTTCGCGAGATATGGGAGTTAGAATTTAAGGAATGGTTGAGAAACCATCAAAATTTTCGCAAGTCTGATTCCCGAAACCAATAACTGGAATGGCCTAGGGGAAAAGTACACACACCATTGTAATCGGGCGAGTTTCTACTTTCAGATGCAACAGGAATTTCTCGAGTTCGTCAATCCGTTCGCGAGATATGGGAGTTTGAAGTTAAGGAATGGTTGAGAAATCATCAAAAATTTCGCTGGTCTGATACTCGAAACCAATAACTACTATGGTATAGGGCAAAAATACACACACCGTTGCAACCGAGCGAGTTTCTGCTTTCAGATGCAACAAGAATTTCTCGAGTTCGTCAGTTCGTTCGCGAGATATGGGAGTTTGAAGTTAAGGAATGGTTGAGAAACCATCAAAATTTTCGCTGGTCTGATACTCGAAACCAATAACTGGAATGGCCTAGGGGAAAAGTACACACACCATTGTAATCGGGCGAGTTTCTACTTTCAGATGCAACAGGAATTTCTCGAGTTCGTCAATCCGTTCGCGAGATATGGGAGTTAGAATTTAAGGAATGGTTGAGAAACCATCAAAATTTTCGCAAGTCTGATTCCCGAAACCAATAACTATAAAGGCCTAGGGGGAAAATACACATGCCGTTGTAATCGTGCGAGTTTCTACTTTCAGATGCAACAGGAATTTCTCGAGTTCGTGAATCCGTTCGCGAGATATAGGAGTTCGAAGTTAAGGATTGGTTGAGAAACCATCAAAATTTTCGCAAGTCTGATACTCGAAACCAATAACTACTATGTCATAGGGCAAAAATACACACACCGTTGTAACCGGGCGAGTTTCTGCTTTCAGATGCAATAAGAATTTCTCGAGTTCGTCAGTTCGTTCGCGAGATATGGGAGTCTGAAGTTAAGGAATGGTTGAGAAACCATCAAAATTTTCGCTGGTCTGATACTCGAAACCAATAACTACTATGGTATAGGGCAAAAATACACACACCGTTGTAACCGGGCGAGTTTCTGCTTTCAGATGCAACAAGAATTTTTCGAGTTCGTCAGTTCGTTCGCGAGATATGGGAGTTTGAAGTTAAGGAATGGTTGAGAAACCATCAAAATTTTCACAAGTCTGATTCCCGAAACCAATAACTATAAAGGCCTAGGGGGAAAATACACATGCCGTTGTAATCGTGCGAGTTTCTACTTTCAGATGCAACAGGAATTTCTCGAGTTCGTGAATCCGTTCGCGAGATATAGGAGTTTGAAGTTAAGGAATGGTTGAGAAATCATCAAAAATTTCGCTGGTCTGATACTCGAAACCAATAACAACTATGGTATAGGGCAAAAATAGACACACCGTTGTAACCGGGCGAGTTTCTGCTTTCAGATGCAACAAGAATTTCTCGAGTTCGTCAGTTCGTTCGCGAGATATGGGAGTTTGAAGTTAAGGAATGGTTGAGAAACCATCAAAATTTTCGCTGGTCTGATACTCGAAACCAATAACTGGAATGGCCTAGGGGAAAAGTACACACACCACTGTAATCGGGCGGGTTTCTACTTTCAGATGCAACAGGAATTTCTCGAGTTCGTCAATCCGTTCGCGAGATATGGGAGTTAGAATTTAAGGAATGGTTGAGAAACCATCAAAATTTTCACAAGTCTGATTCCCGAAACCAATAACAATAAAGGCCTAGGGGGAAAATACACATGCCGTTGTAATCGTGCGAGTTTCTACTTTCAGATGCAACAGGAATTTCTCGAGTTCGTGAATCCGTTCGCGAGATATAGGAGTTCGAAGTTAAGGATTGGTTGAGAAACCATCAAAATTTTCGCAAGTCTGATACTCGAAACCAATAACTACTATGTCATAGGGCAAAAATACACACACCGTTGTAACCGGGCGAGTTTCTGCTTTCAGATGCAATAAGAATTTCTCGAGTTCGTCAGTTCGTTCGCGAGATATGGGAGTCTGAAGTTATGGAATGGTTGAGAAACCATCAAAATTTTCGCTGGTCTGATACTCGAAAGCAATAACTGGAATGGCCTAGGGGAAAAGTACACACACCATTGTAATCGGGCGTGTTTCTTCTTTCAGATGCAACAGGAATTTCTCAAGTTCGTCAATCCGTTCGCGAGATATGGGAGTTAGAATTTAAGGAATGGTTGAGAAACCATCATAATTTTCGCAAGTCTGATACTCGAAACCAATAACTACTATGGCCTAGGGGAAAAGTACAAACACCATTGTAATCGGGCGAGTTTCTACTTTCAGATGCAACAGGAATTTCTCGAGTTCGGCAATCCGTTCGCGAGATATGGGAGTTTGAAGTTAAGGAATGGTTGAGAAATCATCAAAAATTTCGCTGGTCTGATACTCGAAACCAATAACTACTATGGTATAGGGCAAAAATACACACACCGTTGTAACCGGGCGAGTTTCTGCTTTCAGATGCAACAAGAATTTCTCGAGTTCGTCAGTTCGTTCGCGAGATATGGGAGTTTGAAGTTAAGGAATGGTTGAGAAACCATCAAAATTTTCGCTGGTCTGATACTCGAAACCAATAACTGGAATGGCCTAGGGGAAAAGTACACACACCATTGTAATCGGGCGAGTTTCTACTTTCAGATGCAACAGGAATTTCTCGAGTTCGTCAATCCGTTCGCGAGATATGGGAGTTTGAAGTTAAGGAATGGTTGAGAAATCATCAAAAATTTCGCTGGTCTGATACTCGAAACCAATAACTACTATGGTATAGGGCAAAAATACACACACCGTTGTAACCGAGCGAGTTTCTGCTTTCAGATGCAACAAGAATTTCTCGAGTTCGTCAGTTCGTTCGCGAGATATGGGAGTTTGAAGTTAAGGAATGGTTGAGAAACCATCAAAATTTTCGCTGGTCTGATACTCGAAACCAATAACTGGAATGGCCTAGGGGAAAAGTACACACACCATTGTAATCGGGCGAGTTTCTACTTTCAGATGCAACAGGAATTTCTCGAGTTCGTCAATCCGTTCGCGAGATATGGGAGTTAGAATTTAAGGAATGGTTGAGAAACCATCATAATTTTCGCAAGTCTGATACTCGAAACCAATAACTACTATGGCCTAGGGGAAAAGTACAAACACCATTGTAATCGGGCGAGTTTCTACTTTCAGATGCAGCAGGAATTTCTCGAGTTCGTCAATCCGTTCGCGAGATATGGGAGTTTGAAGTTAAGGAATGGTTGAGAAACCATCAAAATTTTCGCTGGTCTGATACTCGAAACCAATAACTGGAATGGCCTAGGGGAAAAGTACACACACCATTGTAATCGGGCGAGTTTCTACTTTCAGATGCAACAGGAATTTCTCGAGTTCGTCAATCCGTTCGCGAGATATGGGAGTTTGAAGTTAAGGAATGGTTGAGAAATCATCAAAAATTTCGATGGTCTGATACTCGAAACCAATAACTACTATGGTATAGGGCAAAAATACACACACCGTTGTAACCGGGCGAGTTTCTGCTTTCAGATGCAACAGGAATTTCTCGAGTTCGTCAATCCGTTCGCGAGATATGGGAGTTAGAATTTAAGGAATGGTTGAGAAACCATAAAAATTTTCGCAAGTCTGATTCCCGAAACCAATAACTACAAAGGCCTAGGGGAAAAATACACATACCGTTGTAATCGTGCGAGTTTCTACTTTCAGATGCAACAGGAATTTCTCGAGTTCGTGAATCCGTTCGCGAGATATCGGAGTTCGAAGTTAAGGATTGGTTGAGAAACCATCAAAATTTTCGCAAGTCTGATACTCGAAACCAATAACTACTATGTCATAGGGCAAAAATACACAGACCGTTGTAACCGGGCGAGTTTCTGCTTTCAGATGCAATAAGAATTTCTCGAGTTCGTCAGTTCGTTCGCGAGATATGGGAGTCTGAAGTTAAGGAATGGTTGAGAAACCATCAAAATTTTCGCTGGTCTGATACTCGAAAGCAATAACTGGAATGGCCTAGGGGAAAAGTACACACACCACTGTAATCGGGCGTGTTGCTACTTTCAGATGCAACTAGGAATTTCTCGAGATCGTCAATCCGTTCGCCAAATATGGGTGTTAGAATTTAAGGAATGGTTGAGAAACCATCAAAATTTTCGCAAGTCTGATTCCCGAAAACAATTACTACAACGGCCTAGGGGAAAAATACACATGCAGTTGTAATCGTGCGAGTTTCTACTTTCGAATGCAACAGGAATTTCTCGAGTTCGTGAATCGGTTCGCGAGATATGGGAGTTTGAAGTTAAGGAACGCTTGAGCAACCATCAAAATTTTCGCAAGTCTGATACTCGAAACCAATAACTACTATGGCCTAGGGGAAAAGTACAAACACCATTGTAATCGGGCGAGTTTCTACTTTCAGATGCAACAGGAATTTCTCGAGTTCGTCAATCCGTTCGCGAGATATGGGAGTTAGAATTTAAGGAATGGTTGAGAAACCATCAAAATTTTCGCAAGTCTGATTCCCGAAACCAATAACTGGAATGGCCTAGGGGAAAAGTACACACACCATTGTAATCGGGCGAGTTTCTACTTTCAGATGCAACAGGAATTTCTCGAGTTCGTCAATCCGTTCGCGAGATATGGGAGTTTGAAGTTAAGGAATGGTTGAGAAATCATCAAAAATTTCGCTGGTCTGATACTCGAAACCAATAACTACTATGGTATAGGGCAAAAATACACACACCGTTGCAACCGAGCGAGTTTCTGCTTTCAGATGCAACAAGAATTTCTCGAGTTCGTCAGTTCGTTCGCGAGATATGGGAGTTTGAAGTTAAGGAATGGTTGAGAAACCATCAAAATTTTCGCTGGTCTGATACTCGAAACCAATAACTGGAATGGCCTAGGGGAAAAGTACACACACCATTGTAATCGGGCGAGTTTCTACTTTCAGATGCAACAGGAATTTCTCGAGTTCGTCAATCCGTTCGCGAGATATGGGAGTTAGAATTTAAGGAATGGTTGAGAAACCATCAAAATTTTCGCAAGTCTGATTCCCGAAACCAATAACTATAAAGGCCTAGGGGGAAAATACACATGCCGTTGTAATCGTGCGAGTTTCTACTTTCAGATGCAACAGGAATTTCTCGAGTTCGTGAATCCGTTCGCGAGATATAGGAGTTCGAAGTTAAGGATTGGTTGAGAAACCATCAAAATTTTCGCAAGTCTGATACTCGAAACCAATAACTACTATGTCATAGGGCAAAAATACACACACCGTTGTAACCGGGCGAGTTTCTGCTTTCAGATGCAATAAGAATTTCTCGAGTTCGTCAGTTCGTTCGCGAGATATGGGAGTCTGAAGTTAAGGAATGGTTGAGAAACCATCAAAATTTTCGCTGGTCTGATACTCGAAAGCAATAACTGGAATGGCCTAGGGGAAAAGTACACACACCATTGTAATCGGGCGTGTTTCTTCTTTCAGATGCAACAGGAATTTCTCGAGTTCGTCAATCCGTTCGCGAGATATGGGAGTTAGAATTTAAGGAATGGTTGAGAAACCATCAAAATTTTCGCAAGTCTGATTCCCGAAACCAATAACTATAAAGGCCTAGGGGGAAACTACACATGCCGTTGTAATCGTGCGAGTTTCTACTTTCAGATGCAACAGGAATTTCTCGAGTTCGTGAATCCGTTCGCGAGATATCGGAGTTCGAAGTTAAGGATTGGTTGAGAAACCATCAAAATTTTCGCTGGTCTGATACTCGAAACCAATAACTGGAATGGCCTAGGGGAAAAGTACACACACCATTGTAATCGGGCGAGTTTCTACTTTCAGATGCAACAGGAATTTCTCGAGTTCGTCAATCCGTTCGCGAGATATGGGAGTTTGAAGTTAAGGAATGGTTGAGAAACCATCGAAAATTTCGCTGGTCTGATACTCGAAACCAATAACTGGAATGGCCTAGGGGAAAAGTACACTTACCGCTTTATTCGGGCGAGTTTCTACTTTCAGATGCAACATGAATTTCTCGAGTTCGTCAATCCGTTCGCGAGATATGGGAGTTTGAAGTTAAGGAATGGTTGAGAAATCATCAAAAATTTCGCTGGTATGATACTCGAAACCAATAACTGGAATGGCCTAGGGGAAAAGTACACACACCATTGTAATCGGGCGAGTTTCTGCTTTCAGATGCAACAAGAATTTCTCGAGTTCGTCAATCTGTTCGCGAGATATGGGAGTTAGAATTTAAGGAATGGTTGAGAAACCATCAAAATTGTCGCAAGTCTGATTCCCGAAACCAATAACTACAAAGGCCTAGGGGAAAAATACACATACCGTTGTAATCGTGCGAGTTTCTACTTTCAGATGCAACAGGAATTTCTCGAGTTCGTGAATCCGTTCGCGAGATATCGGAGTTCGAAGTTAAGGATTGGTTGAGAAACCATCAAAATTTTCGCAAGTCTGATACTCGAAACCAATAACTACTATGTCATAGGGCAAAAATACACAGACCGTTGTAACCGGGCGAGTTTCTGCTTTCAGATGCAATAGGAACTTCTCGAGTTCGTCAGTTCGTTCGCGAGATATGGGAGTCTGAAGTTAAGGAATGGTTGAGAAACCATCAAAATTTTCGCTGGTCTGATACTCGAAAGCAATAACTGGAATGGCCTAGGGGAAAAGTACACACACCACTGTAATCGGGCGTGTTGCTACTTTCAGATGCAACTAGGAATTTCTCGAGATCGTCTATCCGTTCGCCAAATATGGGTGTTAGAATTTCAGGAATGGTTGAGAAACCATCAAAATTTTCGCAAGTCTGATTCCCGAAAACAATTACTACAACGGCCTAGGGGAAAAATACACATGCAGTTGTAATCGTGCGAGATTCTACTTTCGAATGCAACAGGAATTTCTCGAGTTCGTGAATCGGTTCGCGAGATATGGGAGTTTGAAGTTAAGGAACGCTTGAGCAACCATCATAATTTTCGCAAGTCTGATACTCGAAACCAATAACTACTATGGCCTAGGGGAAAAGTACAAACACCATTGTAATCGGGCGAGTTTCTACTTTCAGATGCAACAGGAATTTCTCGAGTTCGTCAATCCGTTCGCGAGATATGGGACTTTGAAGTTAAGGAATGGTTGAGAAATCATCAAAAATTTCGCTGGTCTGATACTCGAAACCAAGAACTACTATGGTATAGGGCAAAAATACACACACCGTTGTAACCGGGCGAGTTTCTGCTTTCAGATGCAACAAGAATTTTTCGAGTTCGTCAGTTCGTTCGCGAGATATGGGAGTTTGAAGTTAAGGAATGGTTGAGAAACCATCAAAATTTTCACAAGTCTGATTCCCGAAACCAATAACTATAAAGGCCTAGGGGGGAAATACACATGCCGTTGTAATCGTGCGAGTTTCTACTTTCAGATGCAACAGGAATTTCTCGAGTTCGTGAATCCGTTCGCGAGATATAGGAGTTTGAAGTTAAGGAATGGTTGAGAAATCATCAAAAATTTCGCTGGTCTGATACTCGAAACCAATAACAACTATGGTATAGGGCAAAAATAGACACACCGTTGTAACCGGGCGAGTTTCTGCTTTCAGATGCAACAAGAATTTCTCGAGTTCGTCAGTTCGTTCGCGAGATATGGGAGTTTGAAGTTAAGGAATGGTTGAGAAACCATCAAAATTTTCGCTGGTCTGATACTCGAAACCAATAACTGGAATGGCCTAGGGGAAAAGTACACACACCATTGTAATCGGGCGGGTTTCTACTTTCAGATGCAACAGGAATTTCTCGAGTTCGTCAATCCGTTCGCGAGATATGGGAGTTAGAATTTAAGGAATGGTTGAGAAACCATCAAAATTTTCACAAGTCTGATTCCCGAAACCAATAACTATAAAGGCCTAGGGGGAAAATACACATGCCGTTGTAATCGTGCGAGTTTCTACTTTCAGATGCAACAGGAATTTCTCGAGTTCGTGAATCCGTTCGCGAGATATAGGAGTTCGAAGTTAAGGATTGGTTGAGAAACCATCAAAATTTTCGCAAGTCTGATACTCGAAACCAATAACTACTATGTCATAGGGCAAAAATACACACACCGTTGTAACCGGGCGAGTTTCTGCTTTCAGATGCAATAAGAATTTCTCGAGTTCGTCAGTTCGTTCGCGAGATATGGGAGTCTGAAGTTATGGAATGGTTGAGAAACCATCAAAATTTTCGCTGGTCTGATACTCGAAAGCAATAACTGGAATGGCCTAGGGGAAAAGTACACACACCATTGTAATCGGGCGTGTTTCTTCTTTCAGATGCAACAGGAATTTCTCAAGTTCGTCAATCCGTTCGCGAGATATGGGAGTTAGAATTTAAGGAATGGTTGAGAAACCATCATAATTTTCGCAAGTCTGATACTCGAAACCAATAACTACTATGGCCTAGGGGAAAAGTACAAACACCATTGTAATCGGGCGAGTTTCTACTTTCAGATGCAACAGGAATTTCTCGAGTTCGGCAATCCGTTCGCGAGATATGGGAGTTTGAAGTTAAGGAATGGTTGAGAAATCATCAAAAATTTCGCTGGTCTGATACTCGAAACCAATAACTACTATGGTATAGGGCAAAAATACACACACCGTTGTAACCGGGCGAGTTTCTGCTTTCAGATGCAACAAGAATTTCTCGAGTTCGTCAGTTCGTTCGCGAGATATGGGAGTTTGAAGTTAAGGAATGGTTGAGAAACCATCAAAATTTTCGCTGGTCTGATACTCGAAAGCAATAACTGGAATGGCCTAGGGGAAAAGTACACACACCATTGTAATCGGGCGTGTTTCTTCTTTCAGATGCAACAGGAATTTCTCAAGTTCGTCAATCCGTTCGCGAGATATGGGAGTTAGAATTTAAGGAATGGTTGAGAAACCATCATAATTTTCGCAAGTCTGATACTCGAAACCAATAACTACTATGGCCTAGGGGAAAAGTACAAACACCATTGTAATCGGGCGAGTTTCTACTTTCAGATGCAACAGGAATTTCTCGAGTTCGTCAATCCGTTCGCGAGATATGGGAGTTTGAAGTTAAGGAATGGTTGAGAAATCATCAAAAATTTCGCTGGTCTGATACTCGAAACCAATAACTACTATGGTATAGGGCAAAAATACACACACCGTTGTAACCGGGCGAGTTTCTGCTTTCAGATGCAATAAGAATTTCTCGAGTTCGTGAATCCGTTCGCGAGATATAGGAGTTCGAAGTTAAGGATTGGTTGAGAAACCATCAAAATTTTCGCAAGTCTGATACTCGAAACCAATAACTATAAAGGCCTAGGGGAAAAATACACATACCGTTGTAATCGTGCGAGTTTCTACTTTCAGATGCAACAGGAATTTCCGGAGTTCGTCAATCCGTTCGCGTGATATGGGAGTTTGAAGTTAAGGAATGGTGGAGAAATCACCAAAAATTTCGCTGGTCTGATACTCGAAACCAATAACTACTATGGTATAGGGCAAAAATACACACACCATTGTAATCGGGCGAGTTTCTACTTTCAGATGCAACAGGAATTTCTCGAGTTCGTCAATCCGTTCGCGAGATATGGGATTTAGAATTTAAGGAATGGTTGAGAAACCACCAAAATTTTCGCTGATTTGATACTCGAAACCAATAACTGGATGGGCCTAGGGGAAAAGTACACATACCGTTGAAATCGGGCGAGTTTCTGCTTTCAGATACAATAGGAATTTCTCGAGTTCGTCAATCCGTTCGCGAGATATGGGAGTTTGATGTTAAGGACTGGTTGAGAATCCATCAACATTTTCGCTGGTCTGATACTCGAAACCAATAACTGGAATGGCCTAGGGGAAAAGTACACACACCACTGTAATCGGGCGTGTTTCTACTTTCAGATGCAACAGGAATTTCTCGAGTTCGTCAATCCGTTCGCGAGATATGGGAGTTAGAATTTAAGGAATGGTTGAGAAACCATCAAAATTTTCGCAAGTCTGATTCCCGAAACCAATAACTATAAAGGCCTAGGGGGAAAATACACATGCCCTTGTAATCGTGCGAGTTTCTACTTTCAGATGCAACAGGAATTTCTCGAGTTCGTGAATCCGTTCGCGAGATATAGGAGTTCGAAGTTAAGGATTGGTTGAGAAACCATCAAAATTTTCGCAAGTCTGATACTCGAAACCAATAACTACTATGTCATAGGGCAAAAATACACACACCGTTGTAACCGGGCGAGTTTCTGCTTTCAGATGCAATAAGAATTTCTCGAGTTCGTCAGTTCGTTCGCGAGATATGGGAGTCTGAATTTAAGGAATGGTTGAGAAACCATCAAAATTTTCGCTGGTCTGATACTCGAAAGCAATAACTGGAATGGCCTAGGGGAAAAGTACACACACCATTGTAATCGGGCGAGTTTCTACTTTCAGATGCAACAGGAATTTCTCGAGTTCGTCAATCCGTTCGCGAGATATGGGAGTTAGAATTTAAGGAATGGTTGAGAAACCATCAAAATTTTCGCAAGTCTGATTCCCGAAACCAATAACTATAAAGGCCTAGGGGGAAAATACACATGCCGTTGTAATCGTGCGAGTTTCTACTTTCAGATGCAACAGGAATTTCTCGAGTTCGTCAATCCGTTCGCGAGATATGGGAGTTTGAAGTTAAGGAATGGTTGAGAAATCATCAAAAATTTCGCTGGTCTGATACTCGAAACCAATAACTACTATGGTATAGGGCAAAAATACACACACCGTTGTAACCGGGCGAGTTTCTGCTTTCAGATGCAACAAGAATTTCTCGAGTTCGTCAGTTCGTTCGCGAGATATGGGAGTTTGAAGTTAAGGAATGGTTGAGAAACCATCAAAATTTTCGCAAGTCTGATTCCCGAAACCAATAACTGGAATGGCCTAGGGGAAAAGTACACACACCATTGTAATCGGGCGAGTTTCTACATTCAGATGCAACAGGAATTTCTCGAGTTCGTCAATCCGTTCGCGAGATATGGGAGTTAGAATTTAAGGAATGGTTGAGAAACCATCAAAATTTTCGCAAGTCTGATTCCCGAAACCAATAACTACAAAGGCCTAGGGGAAAAATACACATACCGTTGTAATCGTGCGAGTTTCTACTTTCAGATGCAACAGGAATTTCTCGTGTTCGTCAATCCGTTCGCGAGATATGGGAGTTTGAAGTTAAGGAATGGTTGAGAAATCATCAAAAATTTCGCTGGTCTGATACTCGAAACCAATAACTACTATGGTATAGGGCAAAAATACACACACCGTTGTAACCGGGCGAGTTTCTGCTTTCAGATGCAACAAGAATTTCTCGAGTTCGTCAGTTCGTTCGCGAGATATGGGAGTTTGAAGTTAAGGAATGATTGAGAAACCATCAAAATTTTCGCTGGTCTGATACTCGAAACCAATAACTGGAATGGCCTAGGGGAAAAGTACACACACCATTGTAATCGGGCGAGTTTCTACTTTCAGATGCAACAGGAATTTCTCGAGTTCGTCAATCAGTTCGCGAGATATGGGAGTTAGAATTTAAGGAATGGTTGAGAAATCATCAAAATTTTCGCAAGTCTGATTCCCGAAACCAATAACTACAAAGGCCTAGGGGAAAAATACACATACCGTTGTAATCGTGCGAGTTTCTACTTTCAGATGCAACAGGAATTTCTCGAGTTCGTCAATCCGTTCGCGAGATATGGGAGTTAGAATTTAAGGAATGGTTGAGAAACCATCAAAATTTTCGCAACTCTGATTCCCGAAACCAATAACTACAAAGGCCTAGGGGAAAAATAAACATGCCGTTGTAATCGTGCGAGTTTCTACTTTCAGATGCAACAGGAATTTCTCGAGTTCGTCAATCCGTTCGCGAGATATGGGAGTTTGAAGTTAAGGAATGGTTGAGAAACCATCAAAAATTTCGCTGGTCTGATACTCGAAACCAATAACTGGAATGGCCTAGGGGAAAAGTACACTTACCGCTGTATTCGGGCGAGTTTCTACTTTCAGAAGCAACAGGAATTTCTCGAGTTCGTCAATCCGTTCGCGAGATATGGGAGTTTGAAGTTAAGGAATGGTTGAGAAATCATCAAAAATTTCGATGGTCTGATACTCGAAACCAATAACTACTATGGTATAGGGCAAAAATACACACACCGTTGTAACCGGGCGAGTTTCTGCTTTCAGATGCAACAGGAATTTCTCGAGTTCGTCAATCCGTTCGCGAGATATGGGAGTTAGAATTTAAGGAATGGTTGAGAAACCATAAAAATTTTCGCAAGTCTGACTCCCGAAACCAATAACTACAAAGGCCTAGGGGAAAAATACACATACCGTTGTAATCGTGCGAGTTTCTACTTTCAGATGCAACAGGAATTTTTCGAGTTCGTGAATCCGTTCGCGAGATATCGGAGTTCGAAGTTAAGGATTGGTTGAGAAACCATCAAAATTTTCGCAAGTCTGATACTCGAAACCAATAACTACTATGTCATAGGGCAAAAATACACAGACCGTTGTAACCGGGCGAGTTTCTGCTTTCAGATGCAATAAGAATTTCTCGAGTTCGTCAGTTCGTTCGCGAGATATGGGAGTCTGAAGTTAAGGAATGGTTGAGAAACCATCAAAATTTTCGCTGGTCTGATACTCGAAAGCAATAACTGGAATGGCCTAGGGGAAAAGTACACACACCACTGTAATCGGGCGTGTTGCTACTTTCAGATGCAACTAGGAATTTCTCGAGATCGTCAATCCGTTCGCCAAATATGGGTGTTAGAATTTAAGGAATGGTTGAGAAACCATCAAAATTTTCGCAAGTCTGATTCCCGAAAACAATTACTACAACGGCCTAGGGGAAAAATACACATGCAGTTGTAATCGTGCGAGTTTCTACTTTCGAATGCAACAGGAATTTCTCGAGTTCGTGAATCGGTTCGCGAGATATGGGAGTTTGAAGTTAAGGAACGCTTGAGCAACCATCAAAATTTTCGCAAGTCTGATACTCGAAACCAATAACTACTATGGCCTAGGGGAAAAGTACAAACACCATTGTAATCGGGCGAGTTTCTACTTTCAGATGCAACAGGAATTTCTCGAGTTCGTCAATCCGTTCGCGAGATATGGGAGTTAGAATTTAAGGAATGGTTGAGAAACCATCAAAATTTTCGCAAGTCTGATTCCCGAAACCAATAACTGGAATGGCCTAGGGGAAAAGTACACACACCATTGTAATCGGGCGAGTTTCTACTTTCAGATGCAACAGGAATTTCTCGAGTTCGTCAATCCGTTCGCGAGATATGGGAGTTTGAAGTTAAGGAATGGTTGAGAAATCATCAAAAATTTCGCTGGTCTGATACTCGAAACCAATAACTACTATGGTATAGGGCAAAAATACACACACCGTTGTAACCGAGCGAGTTTCTGCTTTCAGATGCAACAAGAATTTCTCGAGTTCGTCAGTTCGTTCGCGAGATATGGGAGTTTGAAGTTAAGGAATGGTTGAGAAACCATCAAAATTTTCGCTGGTCTGATACTCGAAACCAATAACTGGAATGGCCTAGGGGAAAAGTACACACACCATTGTAATCGGGCGAGTTTCTACTTTCAGATGCAACAGGAATTTCTCGAGTTCGTCAATCCGTTCGCGAGATATGGGAGTTAGAATTTAAGGAATGGTTGAGAAAACATCAAAATGTTCGCAAGTCTGATTCCCGAAACCAATAACTATAAAGGCCTAGGGGGAAAATACACATGCCGTTGTAATCGTGCGAGTTTCTACTTTCAGATGCAACAGGAATTTCTCGAGTTCGTGAATCCGTTCGCGAGATATAGGAGTTCGAAGTTAAGGATTGGTTGAGAAACCATCAAAATTTTCGCAAGTCTGATACTCGAAACCAATAACTACTATGTCATAGGGCAAAAATACACACACCGTTGTAACCGGGCGAGTTTCTGCTTTCAGATGCAATAAGAATTTCTCGAGTTCGTCAGTTCGTTCGCGAGATATGGGAGTCTGAAGTTAAGGAATGGTTGAGAAACCATCAAAATTTTCGCTGGTCTGATACTCGAAAGCAATAACTGGAATGGCCTAGGGGAAAAGTACACACACCATTGTAATCGGGCGTGTTTCTTCTTTCAGATGCAACAGGAATTTCTCGAGTTCGTCAATCCGTTCGCGAGATATGGGAGTTAGAATTTAAGGAATGGTTGAGAAACCATCAAAATTTTCGCAAGTCTGATTCCCGAAACCAATAACTGGAATGGCCTATGGGAAAAGTACACACACCATTGTAATCGGGCGAGTTTCTACTTTCAGATGCAACAGGAATTTCTCGAGTTCGTCAATCCGTTCGCGAGATATGGGAGTTTGAAGTTAAGGAATGGTTGAGAAATCATCAAAAATTTCGCTGGTCTGATAGTCGAAACCAATAACTACTATGGTATAGGGCAAAAATACACACACCGTTGTAACCGGGCGAGTTTCTGCTTTCAGATGCAACAAGAATTTCTCGAGATCGTCAGTTCGTTCGCGAAATATGGGAGTTTGAAGTTAAGGAATGGTTGAGAAACCATCAAAATTTTCGCAAGTCTGATTCCCGAAACCAATAACTGGAATGGCCTAGGGGAAAAGTACACTTACCGCTGTATTCGGGCGAGTTTCTACTATCAGATGCAACAGGAATTTCTCGAGTTCGTTAATCCGTTCGCGAGATATGGGAGTTTGAAGTTAAGGAATGGTTGAGAAATCATCAAAAATTTCGATGGTCTGATACTCGAAACCAATAACTACTATGGTATAGGGCAAAAATACACACACCGTTGTAACCGGGCGAGTTTCTGCTTTCAGATGCAACAGGAATTTCTCCAGTTCGTCAGTTCGTTCGCGAGATATGGGAGTCTGAAGTTAAGGAATGGTTGAGAAACCATCAAAATTTTCGCTGGTCTGATACTCGAAAGCAATAACTGGAATGGCCTAGGGGAAAAGTACACACACCATTGTAATCGGGCGTGTTTCTTCTTTCAGATGCAACAGGAATTTCTCCAGTTCGTCAATCCGTTCGCGAGATGTGGGAGTTAGAATTTAAGGAATGGTTGAGAAACCATCAAAATTTTCGCAAGTCTGATTCCCGAAACCAATAACTACAAACGCCTAGGGGAAAAATACACATACCGTTGTAATCGTGCGAGTTTCTACTTTCAGATGCAACAGGAATTTCTCGAGTTCGTCAATCCGTTCGCGAGATATGGGAGTTAGAATTTAAGGAATGGTTGAGAAATCATCAAAATTTTCGCAAGTGTGATTCCCGAAACCAATAACTACAAAGGCCTAGGGGAAAAATACACATACCGTTGTAATCGTGCGAGTTTCTACTTTCAGATGCAACAGGAATTTCTCGAGTTCGTCAATCCGTTCGCGAGATATGGGAGTTAGAATTTAAGGAATGGTTGAGAAACCATCAAAATTTTCGCAAGTCTGATTCCCGAAACCAATAACTGGAATGGCCTATGGGAAAAGTACACATACCGTTGTAATCGTGCGAGTTTCTACTTTCAGATGCAACAGGAATTTCTCGAGTTCGTCAATCCGTTCGCGAGATATGGGAGTTTGAAGTTAAGGAATGGTTGAGAAATCATCACAAATTTCGCTGGTCTGATATTCGAAACCAATAACTACTATGGTATAGGGCAAAAATACACATACCGTTGTAACCGGGCGAGTTTCTGCTTTCAGATGCAACAAGAATTTCTTGAGTTCGTTAGTTCGTTCGCGAGATATGGGAGTTAGAATTTAAGGAATGGTTGAGAAACCATCAAAATTTTCGCAAGTCTGATTCCCGAAACCAATAACTGGAATGGCCTATGGGAAAAGTACACATACCGTTGTAATCGTGCGAGTTTCTACTTTCAGATGCAACAGGAATTTCTCGAGTTCGTCAATCCGTTCGCGAGATATGGGAGTTAGAATTTAAGGAATGGTTGAGAAATCATCAAAATTTTCGCAAGTATGATTCCCGAAACCAATAACTACAAAGGCCTAGGGGAAAAATACACATACCGTTGTAATCGTGCGAGTTTCTACTTTCAGATGCAACAGGAATTTCTCGAGTTCGTCAATCCGTTCGCGAGATATGGGAGTTAGAATTTAAGGAATGGTTGAGAAATCATCAAAATTTTCGCAAGTGTGATTCCCGAAACCAATAACTACAAAGGCCTAGGGGAAAAATACACATACCGTTGTAATCGTGCGAGTTTCTACTTTCAGATGCAACAGGAATTTCTCGAGTTCGTCAATCCGTTCGCGAGATATGGGAGTTAGAATTTAAGGAATGGTTGAGAAACCATCAAAATTTTCGCAAGTCTGATTCCCGAAACCAATAACTACAAAGGCCTAGGGGAAAATAAACATGCCGTTGTAATCGTGCGAGTTTCTACTTTCAGATGCAACAGGAATTTCTCGAGTTCGTCAATCCGTTCGCGAGATATGGGAGTTTGAAGTTAAGGAATGGTTGAGAAACCAAAAAAAATTTCGCTGGTCTGATACTCGAAACCAATAACTGGAATGGCCTAGGGGAAAAGTACACTTACCGCTGTATTCGGGCGAGTTTCTACTTTCAGATGCAACAGGAATTTCTCGAGTTCGTCAATCCGTTCGCGAGATATGGGAGTTTGAAGTTAAGGAATGGTTGAGAAATTATCAAAAATTTCGATGGTCTGATACTCGAAACCAATAACTACTATGGTATAGGGCAAAAATACACACACCGTTGTAACCGGGCGAGTTTCTGCTTTCAGATGCAACAGGAATTTCTCGAGTTCGTCAATCCGTTCGCGAGATATGGGAATTAGAATTTAAGGAATGGTTGAGAAACCATCAAAATTTTCGCAAGTCTTATTCCCGAAACCAATAACTACTATGGCTTAGGGGAAAAGTACACACACCACTGTAATCGGGCGAGTTTCTACTTTCAGATGCAACATGAATTTCTCGAGTTCGTCAATCCATTCCCGAGATATGGGAGTTTGAAGTTAAGGAACGGTTAAGAAACCATCAAAATTTTCGCAAGTCTGATACTCGAAACCAATAACTACTATGGCCTAGGGCAAAAATACACATACCGTTGTAATCGGGCGAGTTTCTGCTTTCAGATGCAATAGGAATTTCTCGAGTTCGTCAATCCGTTCGCGTGATATGGGAGTTTGAAGTAAAGGAATGGTTGAGAAACCATCAAAATTTTCGCAAGTCTGATACTCGAAACCAATAACTACAATGGCATATGGCAAAAATACACACACCGTAGTAACCGGGCGAGTTTCTGCTTTCAGATGCAACAAGAATTTCTCGAGTTCGTCAGTTCGTTCGCGAGATATGGGAGTTTGAAGTTCAGGAATGGTTGAGAAACCATCAAAATTTTCGCTGGTCTGATACTCGAAACCAATAACTGGAATGGCCTAGGGGAAAAATACACAAACCATTGTAATCGGGCGAGTTTCAACTTTCAGATGCAACAGGAATTTCTCGAAATCGTCAATCCGTTCGCCAGATGTGGGAGTTAAAAGTTAAGGAACGCTTGAGCAACCATCAAAATTTTCGCAAGTCTGATACTCGAAACCAATAACTACTATGGCCTAGGGGAAAAGTACACACACCATTGTAATCGGGCGAGTTTCTACTTCCAGATGAAACAGGAATTTCTCCAGTTCGTCAATCCGTTCGCGAGATATGGGACTTTGAAGTTAAGGAATGGTTGAGAAACCATCAAAATTCTCGCATGTCTGATACTCGAAACCAATAACTACAATGGCCTAGGGGAAAAATACACATACCGTTGTAATCGGGCGAGTTTCTACTTCCAGATGAAACAGGAATTTCTCCAGTTCGTCAATCCGTTCGCGAGATATGGGACTTTGAAGTTAAGGAATGGTTGAGAAACCATCAAAATTCTCGCATGTCTGATACTCGAAACCAATAACTACAATGGCCTAGGGGAAAAATACACATACCGTTGTAATCGGGCGAGTTTCTACTTCCAGATGAAACAGGAATTTCTCCAGTTCGTCAATCCGTTCGCGAGATATGGGACTTTGAAGTTAAGGAATGGTTGAGAAACCATCAAAATTCTCGCATGTCTGATACTCGAAACCAATAACTACAATGGCCTAGGGGAAAAATACACATACCGTTGTAATCGGGCGAGTTTCTACTTCCAGATGAAACAGGAATTTCTCCAGTTCGTCAATCCGTTCGCGAGATATGGGACTTTGAAGTTAAGGAATGGTTGAGAAACCATCAAAATTCTCGCATGTCTGATACTCGAAACCAATAACTACAATGGCCTAGGGGAAAAATACACATACCGTTGTAATCGGGCGAGTTTCTACTTCCAGATGAAACAGGAATTTCTCCAGTTCGTCAATCCGTTCGCGAGATATGGGACTTTGAAGTTAAGGAATAGTTGAGAAACCATCAAAAATTTCGCTGGACTGATACTCGAAACCAATAACTGGAATGGCCTAGGGGAAAAGTACACACACCATTGTAATGGGGCGAGTTTCTACTTTCCGATACAACAGGAATTTCTCGAGTTCGTCAATTCGTTCGCGATATATGGGAGTTTGAAATTAAGGAATGGTTGAGAAACCATCAAAAATTTCGCTGGACTGATACTCGAAACCAATAACTGGAATGGCCTAGGGGAAAAGTACACACACCATTGTAATCGGGCGAGTTTCTACTTCCAGATGAAACAGGAATTTCTCCAGTTCGTCAATCCGTTCGCGAGATATGGGACTTTGAAGTTAAGGAATGGTTGAGAAACCATCAAAATTCTCGCAAGTCTGATACTCGAAACCAATAACTACTATGGCCTAGGGCAAAAATACACATACCGTTGTAATCGGGCGAGTTTCTGCTTTCATATGCAATAGGAATTTCTCGAGTTCGTCAATCCGTTCGCGTGATATGGGAGTTTGAAGTAAAGGAATGGTTGAGAAACCATCAAAATTTTCGCAAGTCTGATACTCGAAACCAATAACTACTATGGCATATGGCAAAATTACACACACCGTTGTAACCGGGCGAGTTTCTGCTTTCAGATGCAACAAGAATTTCTCGAGTTCGTCAGTTCGTTCGCGAGATATGGGAGTTTGAAGTTAAGGAATGGTTGAGAAACCATCAAAAATTTCGCTGGTCTGATACTCGAAACCAATAACTACAATGGCCTAGGGGAAAAATACACATACCGTTGTAATCGGGCGAGTTCCTGCTTTCAGATGCAGTAGGAATTTCTCGAGTTCGTCAATCCGTTCGCGTGATATGGGAGTTTGAAGTAAAGGAATGGTTGAGAAACCATCAAAATTTTCGCATGTCTGATACTCGAAACCAATAACTACAATGGCCTAGGGGAAAAATACACATACCGTTGTAATCGTGCCAGTTTCTACTTTCAGATGCAACAGGAATTTCTCGAGTTCGTCAATCCGTTCGCGAGATATGGGAGTTTGAAGTTAAGGAATGGTTGAGAAACCGTCAAAATTTCCGCTGGTCTGATACTCGAAACCAATAACTGGAATGGCCTAGGGGAAAAGTACACACACCACTGTAATCGGGCGTGCTTCTACTTTCAGATGCAACAGGAATTTCTCGAAATCGTCAATCCGTTCGCCAGATGTGGGAGTTTGAATTTAAGGAACGCTTGAACAACCATCAAAATTTTCGCAAGTCTGATACTCGAAACCAATAACTACTATGGCCTAGGGGAAAAGTACACACACCATTGTAATCGGGCGAGTTTCTACTTTCAGATGCAACATGAATTTCTCGAGTTCGTCAATCCATTCCCGAGATATGGGAGTTTGAAGTTAAGGAAAGGTTAAGAAACCATCAAAATATTCGCAAGTCTGATTCCCGAAACCAATAACTACAAAGCCCTAGGGGAAAAATACACATGCAGTTGTAATCGTGCGAGTTTCTAATTTCAGATGCAACAGGAATTTCTCGAGTTCGTCAATCCGTTCGCGAGATATGGGAGTTTGAAGTTAAGGAATGGTTGGGAAACCATCAAAATTTTCGCTGGTCTGATACTCGAAACCAATAACTGGAATGGCCTAGGGGAAAAGTACACACACCACTGTAATCGGGCGTGTTGCTACTTTCAGATGCAACAGGAATTTCTCGAGTTCGTCAATCCGTTCGCGAGATATGGGAGTTTGAAGTTAAGGAATGGTTGAGAAACCATCAAAAATTTCGCTGGTCTGATACTCGAAACCAGTAACTGGAATGGCCTAGGGGAAAAGTACACTTACCGCTGTATTCGGGCGAGATTCTACTTTCAGATGCAACAGGAATTTCTCGAGTTCGTCAATCCGTTCGAGAGATATGGGAGTTTGAAGTTAAGGAATGGTTGGGAAACCATCAAAATTTTCGCTGGTCTGATACTCGAAACCAATAACTGGAATGGCCTAGGGGAAGAGTACACACACCACTGTAATCGGGCGTGTTGCTACTTTCAGATGCAACAGGAATTTCTCGAGATCGTCAATCCGTTCGCCAAATATGGGACTTAGAATTTAAGGAATGGTTGAGAAACCATCAAAATTTTCGCAAGTCTGATTCCCGAAACCAATTACTACAACGGCCTAGGGGAAAAATACACATGCAGTTGTAATCGTGCGAGTTTCTACTTTCGAATGCAACAGGAATTTCTCGAGTTCGTGTATCGGTTCGCGAGATATGGGAGTTTGAAGTTAAGGAACGCTTGAGCAACCATCAAAATTTTCGCAAGTCTGATACTCGAAACCAATAACTACTATGGCCTAGGGGAAAAGTACAAACACCATTGTAATCGGGCGAGTTTCTACTTTCAGATGCAACAGGAATTTCTCGAGTTCGTCAATCCGTTCGCGAGATATGGGAGTTAGAATTTAAGGAATGGTTGAGAAATCATCAAAAATTTCGCTGGTCTGATACTCGAAACCAATAACTCCTATGGTATAGGGCAAAAATACACACACCGTTGTAACCGGGCGAGTTTCTGCTTTCAGATGCAATAAGAATTTCTCGAGTTCGTCAGTTCGTTCGCGAGATATGGGAGTTTGAAGTTAAGGAATGGTTGAGAAACCATCAAAATTTTCGCTGGTCTGATACTCGAAACCAATAACTGCAATGGCCTAGGGGAAAAGTACACACACCATTGTAATCGGGCGAGTTTCTACTTTCAGATGCAACAGGAATTTCTCGAGTTCGTGAATCCGTTCGCGGGATATAGGAGTTCGAAGTTAAGGATTGGTTGAGAAACCATCAAAATTTTCGCAAGTCTGATACTCGAAACCAATAACTACTATGTCATAGGGCAAAAATACACAGACCGTTGTAACCGGGCGAGTTTCTGCTTTCAGATGCAATAGGAATTTCTCGAGTTCGTCAGTTCGTTCGCGAGATATGGGAGTCTGAAGTTAAGGAATGGTTGAGAAACCATCAAAATTTGCGCTGGTCTGATACTCGAAAGCAATAACTGGAATGGCCTAGGGGAAAAGTACACACACCACTGTAATCGGGCGTGTTGCTACTTTCAGATGCAACTAGGAATTTCTCGAGATCGTCAATCCGTTCGCCAAATATGGGTGTTAGAATTTCAGGAATGGTTGAGAAACCATCAAAATTTTCGCAAGTCTGATTCCCGAAAACAATTACTACAACGGCCTAGGGGAAAAATACACATGCAGTTGTAATCGTGCGAGATTCTACTTTCGAATGCAACAGGAATTTCTCGAGTTCGTGAATCGGTTCGCGAGATATGGGAGTTTGAAGTTAAGGAACGCTTGATTAACCATCATAATTTTCGCAAGTCTGATACTCGAAACCAATAACTACTATGGTCTAGGGGAAAAGTACACACACCATTGTAATCGGGAGAGTTTCTACTTTCAGATGCAACAGGAATTTCTCGAGTTCGTTAATCCGTTCGCGAGATATGGGAGTTTGAAGTTAAGGAATGGTTGAGAAATCATCAAAATTTCGCTTGTCTGATACTCGAAACCAATAACTACTATGGTATAGGGAAAAAATACACACACCGTTGTAACCGGGCGAGTTTCTGCTTTCAGATGCAACAAGAATTTCTCGAGTTCGTCAGTTCGTTCGCGAGATATGGGAGTTTGAAGTTAAGGAATGGTTGAGAAAACATCAAAATTTTCGCTGGTCTGATACTCGAAACCAATAACTGGAATGGCCTAGGGGAAAAGTACACACACGATTGTAATCGGGCGAGTTTCTACTTTCAGATGCAACAGGAATTTCTCGAGTTCGTCAATCCGTTCGCGAGATATGGGAGTTAGAATTTAAAGAATGGTTGAGAAACCATCAAAATTTTCGCAAGTCTGATTCCCGAAACCAATAACTATAAAGGCCTAGGGGGAAACTACACATGCCGTTGTAATCGTGCGAGTTTCTACTTTCAGATGCAACAGGAATTTCTCGAGTTCGTGAATCCGTTCGCGAGATATAGGAGTTCGAAGTTAAGGATTGGTTGAGAAACCATCAAAATTTTCGCAAGTCTGATACTCGAAACCAATAACTACTATGTCATAGGGCAAAAATACACACACCGTTGTAACCGGGCGAGTTTCTGCTTTCAGATGCAATAAGAATTTCTCGAGTTCGTCAGTTCGTTCGCGAGATATGGGAGTTTGAAGTTAAGGAATGGTTGAGAAACCATCAAAATTTTCGCTGGTCTGATACTCGAAACCAATAACTGGAATGGCCTAGGGGAAAAGTACACACACCATTGTAATCGGGCGAGTTTCTACTTTCAGATGCAACAGGAATTTCTCGAGTTCGTCAATCCGTTCGCGAGATATGGGAGTTTGAAGTTAAGGAATGGTTGAGAAACCATCGAAAATTTCGCTGGTCTGATACTCGAAACCAATAACTGGAATGGCCTAGGGGAAAAGTACACTTACCGCTGTATTCGGGCGAGTTTCTACTTTCAGATGCAACATGAATTTCTCGAGTTCGTCAATCCGTTCGCGAGATATGGGAGTTTGAAGTTAAGGAATGGTTGAGAAATCATCAAAAATTTCGCTGGTCTGATACTCGAAACCAATAACTACTATGGTATAGGGCAAAAATACACACACCGTTGTAACCGGGCGAGTTTCTGCTTTCAGACGCAACAGGAATTTCTCGAGTTCGTCAATCCGTTCGCGAGATATGGGAGTTTGAAGTTAAGGAATGGTTGAGAAACCATCAAAAATTTCGATGGTCTGATACTCGAAACCAATAACTACTATGGTATAGGGCAAAAATACACACACCGTTGTAACCGGGCGAGTTTCTGCTTTCAGATGCAACAAGAATTTCTCGAGTTCGTCAATCTGTTCGCGAGATATGGGAGTTAGAATTTAAGGAATGGTTGAGAAACCATCAAAATTGTCGCAAGTCTGATTCCCGAAACCAATAACTACAAAGGCCTAGGGGAAAAATACACATACCGTTGTAATCGTGCGAGTTTCTACTTTCAGATGCAACAGGAATTTCTCGAGTTCGTGAATCCGTTCGCGAGATATCGGAGTTCGAAGTTAAGGATTGGTTGAGAAACCATCAAAATTTTCGCAAGTCTGATACTCGAAACCAATAACTACTATGTCATAGGGCAAAAATACACAGACCGTTGTAACCGGGCGAGTTTCTGCTTTCAGATGCAATAGGAATTTCTCTAGTTCGTCAGTTCGTTCGCGAGATATGGGAGTCTGAAGTTAAGGAATGGTTGAGAAACCATCAAAATTTTCGCTGGTCTGATACTCGAAAGCAATAACTGGAATGGCCTAGGGGAAAAGTACACACACCACTGTAATCGGGCGTGTTGCTACTTTCAGATGCAACTAGGAATTTCTCGAGATCGTCAATCCGTTCGCCAAATATGGGTGTTAGAATTTCAGGAATGGTTGAGAAACCACCAAAATTTTCGCAAGTCTGATTCCCGAAAACAATTACTACAACGGCCTAGGGGAAAAATACACATGCAGTTGTAATCGTGCGAGATTCTACTTTCGAGTGCAACAGGAATTTCTCGAGTTCGTGAATCGGTTCGCGAGATATGGGAGTTTGAAGTTAAGGAACGCTTGATTAACCATCATAATTTTCGCAAGTCTGATACTCGAAACCAATAACTACTATGGTCTAGGGGAAAAGTACAAACACCATTGTAATCGGGCGAGTTTCTACTTTCAGATGCAACAGGAATTTCTCGAGTTCGGCAATCCGTTCGCGAGATATGGGAGTTAGAATTTAAGGAATGGTTGAGAAACCATCAAAATTTTCGCAAGTCTGATTCCCGAAACCAATAACTGGAATGGCCTAGGGGAAAAGAACACACACCATTGTAATCGGGCGGGTTTCTACTTTCAGATGCAACAGGAATTTCTCGAGTTCGTCAATCCGTTCGCGAGATATGGGAGTTTGAAGTTAAGGAATGGTTGAGAAATCATCAAAAATTTCGCTGGTCTGATACTCGAAACCAATAACTACTATGATATAGGGCAAAAATACACATGCAGTTGTAATCGTGCGAGTTTCTACTTTCGAATGCAACAGGAATTTCTCGAGTTCGTGTATCGGTTCGCGAGATATGGGAGTTTGAAGTTAAGGAACGCTTGAGCAACCATCAAAATTTTCGCAAGTCTGATTCCCTAAACCAATAACTATAAAGGCCTAGGGGGAAACTACACATGCCGTTGTAATCGTGCGAGTTTCTACTTTCAGATGCAACAGCAATTTCTCGAGTTCGGGAATCCGTTCGCGAGATATAGGAGTTCGAAGTTAAGGATTGGTTGAGAAACCATCAAAATTTTCGCAATTCCGATACTCGAAACCAATAACTACTATGTCATAGGGCAAAAATACACACACCGTTGTAACCGGGCGATTTTCTGCTTTCAGATGCAATAAGAATTTCTCGAGTTCGTCAGTTCGTTCGCGAGATATGGGAGTTTGAAGTTAAGGAATGGTTGAGAAACCATCAAAATTTTCGCTGGTCTGATACTCGAAACCAATAACTGGAATGGCCTAGGGGAAAAGTACACCCACCATTGTAATCGGGCGAGTTTCTACTTTCAGATGCAACAGGAATTTCTCGAGTTCGTGTATCCGTTCGCGAGATATGGGAGTTTGAAGTTAAGGAATTGTTGAGAAACCATCGAAAATTTCGCTGGTCTGATACTCGAAACCAATAACTGGAATGGCCTAGGGGAAAAGTACACTTACCGCTGTATTCGGGCGAGTTTCTACTTTCAGATGCAACATGAATTTCTCGAGTTCGTCAATCCGTTCGCGAGATATGCGAGTGTGAAGTTAAGGAATGGTTGAGAAATCATCAAAAATTTCGCTGGTCTGATACTCGAAACCAATAACTACTATGGTATAGGGCAAAAATACACACACCGTTGTAACCGGGCGAGTTTCTGCTTTCAGATGCAACAGGAATTTCTCGAGTTCGTCAATCCGTTCGCGAGATATGGGAGTTTGAAGTTAAGGAATGGTTGAGAAACCATCAAAAATTTCGCTGGTCTGATACTCGAAACCAATAACTGGAATGGCCTAGGGGAAAAGTACACTTACCGCTGTATTCGGGCGAGTTTCTACTTTCAGATGCAACAGGAATTTCTCGAGTTCGTCAATCCGTTCGCGAGATATGGGAGTTTGAAGTTAAGGAATGGTTGAGAAACCATCAAAAATTTCGCTGGTCTGATTCCCGAAACCAATAACTGGAATGGCCTAGGGGAAAAGAACACACACCATTGTAATCGTGCGAGTTTCTACTTTCAGATGCAACAGGAATTTCTCGAGTTCGTGAATCCGTTCGCGAGATATCGGAGTTCGAAGTTAAGGATTGGTTGAGAAACCATCAAAATTTTCGCAAGTCTGATACTCGAAACCAATAACTACTATGTCATAGGGCAAAAATACACAGACCGTTGTAACCGGGCGAGTTTCTGCTTTCAGATGCAATAGGAATTTCTCGAGTTCGTCAGTTCGTTCGCGAGATATGGGAGTCTGAAGTTAAGGAATGGTTGAGAAACCATCAAAATTTTCGCTGGTCTGATACTCGAAAGCAATGACTGGAATGGCCTAGGGGAAAAGTACACACACCACTGTAATCGGGCGTGTTGCTACTTTCAGATGCAACTAGGAATTTCTCGAGATCGTCAATCCGTTCGCCAAATATGGGTGTTAGAATTTCAGGAATGGTTGAGAAACCATCAAAATTTTCGCAAGTCTGATTCCCGAAAACAATTACTACAACGGCCTAGGGGAAAAATACACATGCAGTTGTAATCGTGCGAGATTCTACTTTCGAATGCAACAGGAATTTCTCGAGTTCGTGAATCGGTTCGCGAGATATGGGAGTTTGAAGTTAAGGAACGCTTGAGCAACCATCATAATTTTCGCAAGTCTGATACTCGAAACCAATAACTACTATGGCCTAGGGGAAAAGTACAAACACCATTGTAATCGGGCGAGTTTCTACTTTCAGATGCAACAGGAATTTCTCGAGTTCGTCAATCCGTTCGCGAGATATGGGAGTTTGAAGTTAAGGAATGGTTGAGAAATCATCAAAAATTTCGCTGGTCTGATACTCGAAACCAATAACTGGAATGGCCTAGGGGAAAAGTACACACACCATTGTAATCGGGCGGGTTTCTACTTTCAGATGCAACAGGAATTTCTCGAGTTCGTCAATCCGTTCGCGAGATATGGGAGTTTGAAGTTAAGGAATGGTTGAGAAATCATCAAAAATTTCGCTGGTCTGATACTAGAAACCAATAACTACTATGGTATAGGGCAAAAATACACACACCGTTGTAACCGGGCGAGTTTCTGCTTTCAGATGCAACAAGAATTTCTCGAGTTCGTCAGTTCGTTCGCGAGATATGGGAGTTTGAAGTTAAGGAATGGTTGAGAAACCATCAAAATTTTCGCTGGTCTGATACTCGAAACCAATAACTGGAATGGCCTAGGGGAAAAGTACACACACCATTGTAATCGGGCGAGTTTCTACTTTCAGATGCAACAGGAATTTCTCGAGTTCGTCAATCCGTTCGCGAGATATGGGAGTTAGAATTTAAGGAATGGTTGAGATACCATCAAAATTTTCGCAAGTCTGATTCCCGAAACCAATAACTATAAAGGCCTAGGGGGAAAATACACATGCCGTTGTAATCGTGCGAGTTTCTACTTTCAGATGCAACAGGAATTTCTCGAGTTCGTGAATCCGTTCGCGAGATATAGGAGTTCGAAGTTAAGGATTGGTTGAGAAACCATCAAAATTTTCGCAAGTCTGATACTCGAAACCAATAACTACTATGTCATAGGGCAAAAATACACACACCGTTGTAACCGGGCGAGTTTCTGCTTTCAGATGCAATAAGAATTTCTCGAGTTCGTCAGTTCGTTCGCGAGATATGGGAGTCTGAAGTTAAGGAATGGTTGAGAAACCATCAAAATTTTCGCTGGTCTGATACTCGAAAGCAATAACTGGAATGGCCTAGGGGAAAAGTACACACACCATTGTAATCGGGCGTGTTTCTTCTTTCAGATGCAACAGGAATTTCTCGAGTTCGTCAATCCGTTCGCGAGATATGGGAGTTAGAATTTAAGGAATGGTTGAGAAACCATCAAAATTTTCGCAAGTCTGATTCCCGAAAGCAATAACTGGAATGGCCTAGGGGAAAAGTACACACACCATTGTAATCGGGCGTGTTTCTTCTTTCAGATGCAACAGGAATTTCTCGAGTTCGTCAATCCGTTCGCGAGATATGGGAGTTCGAAGTTAAGGATTGGTTGAGAAACCATCAAAATTTTCGCAAGTCTGATACTCGAAACCAATAACTACTATGTCATAGGGCAAAAATACACACACCGTTGTAACCGGGCGAGTTTCTGCTTTCAGATGCAACAGGAATTTCTCGAGTTCGTCAATCCGTTCGCGAGATATGGGAGTTTGAAGTTAAGGAATGGTTGAGAAATCATCACAAATTTCGCTGGTCTGATATTCGAAACCAATAACTACTATGGTATAGGGCAAAAATACACATACCGTTGTAACCGGGCGAGTTTCTGCTTTCAGATGCAACAAGAATTTCTTGAGTTCGTTAGTTCGTTCGCGAGATATGGGAGTTAGAATTTAAGGAATGGTTGAGAAACCATCAAAATTTTCGCAAGTCTGATTCCCGAAACCAATAACTGGAATGGCCTATGGGAAAAGTACACATACCGTTGTAATCGTGCGAGTTTCTACTTTCAGATGCAACAGGAATTTCTCGAGTTCGTCAATCCGTTCGCGAGATATGGGAGTTAGAATTTAAGGAATGGTTGAGAAATCATCAAAATTTTCGCAAGTATGATTCCCGAAACCAATAACTACAAAGGCCTAGGGGAAAAATACACATACCGTTGTAATCGTGCGAGTTTCTACTTTCAGATGCAACAGGAATTTCTCGAGTTCGTCAATCCGTTCGCGAGATATGGGAGTTAGAATTTAAGGAATGGTTGAGAAATCATCAAAATTTTCGCAAGTGTGATTCCCGAAACCAATAACTACAAAGGCCTAGGGGAAAAATACACATACCGTTGTAATCGTGCGAGTTTCTACTTTCAGATGCAACAGGAATTTCTCGAGTTCGTCAATCCGTTCGCGAGATATGGGAGTTAGAATTTAAGGAATGGTTGAGAAACCATCAAAATTTTCGCAAGTCTGATTCCCGAAACCAATAACTACAAAGGCCTAGGGGAAAATAAACATGCCGTTGTAATCGTGCGAGTTTCTACTTTCAGATGCAACAGGAATTTCTCGAGTTCGTCAATCCGTTCGCGAGATATGGGAGTTTGAAGTTAAGGAATGGTTGAGAAACCAAAAAAAATTTCGCTGGTCTGATACTCGAAACCAATAACTGGAATGGCCTAGGGGAAAAGTACACTTACCGCTGTATTCGGGCGAGTTTCTACTTTCAGATGCAACAGGAATTTCTCGAGTTCGTCAATCCGTTCGCGAGATATGGGAGTTTGAAGTTAAGGAATGGTTGAGAAATTATCAAAAATTTCGATGGTCTGATACTCGAAACCAATAACTACTATGGTATAGGGCAAAAATACACACACCGTTGTAACCGGGCGAGTTTCTGCTTTCAGATGCAACAGGAATTTCTCGAGTTCGTCAATCCGTTCGCGAGATATGGGAATTAGAATTTAAGGAATGGTTGAGAAACCATCAAAATTTTCGCAAGTCTTATTCCCGAAACCAATAACTACTATGGCTTAGGGGAAAAGTACACACACCACTGTAATCGGGCGAGTTTCTACTTTCAGATGCAACATGAATTTCTCGAGTTCGTCAATCCATTCCCGAGATATGGGAGTTTGAAGTTAAGGAACGGTTAAGAAACCATCAAAATTTTCGCAAGTCTGATACTCGAAACCAATAACTACTATGGCCTAGGGCAAAAATACACATACCGTTGTAATCGGGCGAGTTTCTGCTTTCAGATGCAATAGGAATTTCTCGAGTTCGTCAATCCGTTCGCGTGATATGGGAGTTTGAAGTAAAGGAATGGTTGAGAAACCATCAAAATTTTCGCAAGTCTGATACTCGAAACCAATAACTACAATGGCATATGGCAAAAATACACACACCGTAGTAACCGGGCGAGTTTCTGCTTTCAGATGCAACAAGAATTTCTCGAGTTCGTCAGTTCGTTCGCGAGATATGGGAGTTTGAAGTTCAGGAATGGTTGAGAAACCATCAAAATTTTCGCTGGTCTGATACTCGAAACCAATAACTGGAATGGCCTAGGGGAAAAATACACAAACCATTGTAATCGGGCGAGTTTCAACTTTCAGATGCAACAGGAATTTCTCGAAATCGTCAATCCGTTCGCCAGATGTGGGAGTTAAAAGTTAAGGAACGCTTGAGCAACCATCAAAATTTTCGCAAGTCTGATACTCGAAACCAATAACTACTATGGCCTAGGGGAAAAGTACACACACCATTGTAATCGGGCGAGTTTCTACTTCCAGATGAAACAGGAATTTCTCCAGTTCGTCAATCCGTTCGCGAGATATGGGACTTTGAAGTTAAGGAATGGTTGAGAAACCATCAAAATTCTCGCATGTCTGATACTCGAAACCAATAACTACAATGGCCTAGGGGAAAAATACACATACCGTTGTAATCGGGCGAGTTTCTACTTCCAGATGAAACAGGAATTTCTCCAGTTCGTCAATCCGTTCGCGAGATATGGGACTTTGAAGTTAAGGAATGGTTGAGAAACCATCAAAATTCTCGCATGTCTGATACTCGAAACCAATAACTACAATGGCCTAGGGGAAAAATACACATACCGTTGTAATCGGGCGAGTTTCTACTTCCAGATGAAACAGGAATTTCTCCAGTTCGTCAATCCGTTCGCGAGATATGGGACTTTGAAGTTAAGGAATGGTTGAGAAACCATCAAAATTCTCGCATGTCTGATACTCGAAACCAATAACTACAATGGCCTAGGGGAAAAATACACATACCGTTGTAATCGGGCGAGTTTCTACTTCCAGATGAAACAGGAATTTCTCCAGTTCGTCAATCCGTTCGCGAGATATGGGACTTTGAAGTTAAGGAATGGTTGAGAAACCATCAAAATTCTCGCATGTCTGATACTCGAAACCAATAACTACAATGGCCTAGGGGAAAAATACACATACCGTTGTAATCGGGCGAGTTTCTACTTCCAGATGAAACAGGAATTTCTCCAGTTCGTCAATCCGTTCGCGAGATATGGGACTTTGAAGTTAAGGAATAGTTGAGAAACCATCAAAAATTTCGCTGGACTGATACTCGAAACCAATAACTGGAATGGCCTAGGGGAAAAGTACACACACCATTGTAATGGGGCGAGTTTCTACTTTCCGATACAACAGGAATTTCTCGAGTTCGTCAATTCGTTCGCGATATATGGGAGTTTGAAATTAAGGAATGGTTGAGAAACCATCAAAAATTTCGCTGGACTGATACTCGAAACCAATAACTGGAATGGCCTAGGGGAAAAGTACACACACCATTGTAATCGGGCGAGTTTCTACTTCCAGATGAAACAGGAATTTCTCCAGTTCGTCAATCCGTTCGCGAGATATGGGACTTTGAAGTTAAGGAATGGTTGAGAAACCATCAAAATTCTCGCAAGTCTGATACTCGAAACCAATAACTACTATGGCCTAGGGCAAAAATACACATACCGTTGTAATCGGGCGAGTTTCTGCTTTCATATGCAATAGGAATTTCTCGAGTTCGTCAATCCGTTCGCGTGATATGGGAGTTTGAAGTAAAGGAATGGTTGAGAAACCATCAAAATTTTCGCAAGTCTGATACTCGAAACCAATAACTACTATGGCATATGGCAAAATTACACACACCGTTGTAACCGGGCGAGTTTCTGCTTTCAGATGCAACAAGAATTTCTCGAGTTCGTCAGTTCGTTCGCGAGATATGGGAGTTTGAAGTTAAGGAATGGTTGAGAAACCATCAAAAATTTCGCTGGTCTGATACTCGAAACCAATAACTACAATGGCCTAGGGGAAAAATACACATACCGTTGTAATCGGGCGAGTTCCTGCTTTCAGATGCAGTAGGAATTTCTCGAGTTCGTCAATCCGTTCGCGTGATATGGGAGTTTGAAGTAAAGGAATGGTTGAGAAACCATCAAAATTTTCGCATGTCTGATACTCGAAACCAATAACTACAATGGCCTAGGGGAAAAATACACATACCGTTGTAATCGTGCCAGTTTCTACTTTCAGATGCAACAGGAATTTCTCGAGTTCGTCAATCCGTTCGCGAGATATGGGAGTTTGAAGTTAAGGAATGGTTGAGAAACCGTCAAAATTTCCGCTGGTCTGATACTCGAAACCAATAACTGGAATGGCCTAGGGGAAAAGTACACACACCACTGTAATCGGGCGTGCTTCTACTTTCAGATGCAACAGGAATTTCTCGAAATCGTCAATCCGTTCGCCAGATGTGGGAGTTTGAATTTAAGGAACGCTTGAACAACCATCAAAATTTTCGCAAGTCTGATACTCGAAACCAATAACTACTATGGCCTAGGGGAAAAGTACACACACCATTGTAATCGGGCGAGTTTCTACTTTCAGATGCAACATGAATTTCTCGAGTTCGTCAATCCATTCCCGAGATATGGGAGTTTGAAGTTAAGGAAAGGTTAAGAAACCATCAAAATATTCGCAAGTCTGATTCCCGAAACCAATAACTACAAAGCCCTAGGGGAAAAATACACATGCAGTTGTAATCGTGCGAGTTTCTAATTTCAGATGCAACAGGAATTTCTCGAGTTCGTCAATCCGTTCGCGAGATATGGGAGTTTGAAGTTAAGGAATGGTTGGGAAACCATCAAAATTTTCGCTGGTCTGATACTCGAAACCAATAACTGGAATGGCCTAGGGGAAAAGTACACACACCACTGTAATCGGGCGTGTTGCTACTTTCAGATGCAACAGGAATTTCTCGAGTTCGTCAATCCGTTCGCGAGATATGGGAGTTTGAAGTTAAGGAATGGTTGAGAAACCATCAAAAATTTCGCTGGTCTGATACTCGAAACCAGTAACTGGAATGGCCTAGGGGAAAAGTACACTTACCGCTGTATTCGGGCGAGATTCTACTTTCAGATGCAACAGGAATTTCTCGAGTTCGTCAATCCGTTCGAGAGATATGGGAGTTTGAAGTTAAGGAATGGTTGGGAAACCATCAAAATTTTCGCTGGTCTGATACTCGAAACCAATAACTGGAATGGCCTAGGGGAAGAGTACACACACCACTGTAATCGGGCGTGTTGCTACTTTCAGATGCAACAGGAATTTCTCGAGATCGTCAATCCGTTCGCCAAATATGGGACTTAGAATTTAAGGAATGGTTGAGAAACCATCAAAATTTTCGCAAGTCTGATTCCCGAAACCAATTACTACAACGGCCTAGGGGAAAAATACACATGCAGTTGTAATCGTGCGAGTTTCTACTTTCGAATGCAACAGGAATTTCTCGAGTTCGTGTATCGGTTCGCGAGATATGGGAGTTTGAAGTTAAGGAACGCTTGAGCAACCATCAAAATTTTCGCAAGTCTGATACTCGAAACCAATAAC
Source organism: Ptiloglossa arizonensis (assembly GCF_051014685.1). Lineage (NCBI taxonomy): Eukaryota > Metazoa > Arthropoda > Insecta > Hymenoptera > Colletidae > Ptiloglossa > Ptiloglossa arizonensis. The sequence goes on along the minus strand of NW_027478444.1, from coordinate 216,522 downwards.
TACTATGGCCTAGGGGAAAAGTACAAACACCATTGTAATCGGGCGAGTTTCTACTTTCAGATGCAACAGGAATTTCTCGAGTTCGTCAATCCGTTCGCGAGATATGGGAGTTAGAATTTAAGGAATGGTTGAGAAATCATCAAAAATTTCGCTGGTCTGATACTCGAAACCAATAACTCCTATGGTATAGGGCAAAAATACACACACCGTTGTAACCGGGCGAGTTTCTGCTTTCAGATGCAATAAGAATTTCTCGAGTTCGTCAGTTCGTTCGCGAGATATGGGAGTTTGAAGTTAAGGAATGGTTGAGAAACCATCAAAATTTTCGCTGGTCTGATACTCGAAACCAATAACTGCAATGGCCTAGGGGAAAAGTACACACACCATTGTAATCGGGCGAGTTTCTACTTTCAGATGCAACAGGAATTTCTCGAGTTCGTGAATCCGTTCGCGGGATATAGGAGTTCGAAGTTAAGGATTGGTTGAGAAACCATCAAAATTTTCGCAAGTCTGATACTCGAAACCAATAACTACTATGTCATAGGGCAAAAATACACAGACCGTTGTAACCGGGCGAGTTTCTGCTTTCAGATGCAATAGGAATTTCTCGAGTTCGTCAGTTCGTTCGCGAGATATGGGAGTCTGAAGTTAAGGAATGGTTGAGAAACCATCAAAATTTGCGCTGGTCTGATACTCGAAAGCAATAACTGGAATGGCCTAGGGGAAAAGTACACACACCACTGTAATCGGGCGTGTTGCTACTTTCAGATGCAACTAGGAATTTCTCGAGATCGTCAATCCGTTCGCCAAATATGGGTGTTAGAATTTCAGGAATGGTTGAGAAACCATCAAAATTTTCGCAAGTCTGATTCCCGAAAACAATTACTACAACGGCCTAGGGGAAAAATACACATGCAGTTGTAATCGTGCGAGATTCTACTTTCGAATGCAACAGGAATTTCTCGAGTTCGTGAATCGGTTCGCGAGATATGGGAGTTTGAAGTTAAGGAACGCTTGATTAACCATCATAATTTTCGCAAGTCTGATACTCGAAACCAATAACTACTATGGTCTAGGGGAAAAGTACACACACCATTGTAATCGGGAGAGTTTCTACTTTCAGATGCAACAGGAATTTCTCGAGTTCGTTAATCCGTTCGCGAGATATGGGAGTTTGAAGTTAAGGAATGGTTGAGAAATCATCAAAATTTCGCTTGTCTGATACTCGAAACCAATAACTACTATGGTATAGGGAAAAAATACACACACCGTTGTAACCGGGCGAGTTTCTGCTTTCAGATGCAACAAGAATTTCTCGAGTTCGTCAGTTCGTTCGCGAGATATGGGAGTTTGAAGTTAAGGAATGGTTGAGAAAACATCAAAATTTTCGCTGGTCTGATACTCGAAACCAATAACTGGAATGGCCTAGGGGAAAAGTACACACACGATTGTAATCGGGCGAGTTTCTACTTTCAGATGCAACAGGAATTTCTCGAGTTCGTCAATCCGTTCGCGAGATATGGGAGTTAGAATTTAAAGAATGGTTGAGAAACCATCAAAATTTTCGCAAGTCTGATTCCCGAAACCAATAACTATAAAGGCCTAGGGGGAAACTACACATGCCGTTGTAATCGTGCGAGTTTCTACTTTCAGATGCAACAGGAATTTCTCGAGTTCGTGAATCCGTTCGCGAGATATAGGAGTTCGAAGTTAAGGATTGGTTGAGAAACCATCAAAATTTTCGCAAGTCTGATACTCGAAACCAATAACTACTATGTCATAGGGCAAAAATACACACACCGTTGTAACCGGGCGAGTTTCTGCTTTCAGATGCAATAAGAATTTCTCGAGTTCGTCAGTTCGTTCGCGAGATATGGGAGTTTGAAGTTAAGGAATGGTTGAGAAACCATCAAAATTTTCGCTGGTCTGATACTCGAAACCAATAACTGGAATGGCCTAGGGGAAAAGTACACACACCATTGTAATCGGGCGAGTTTCTACTTTCAGATGCAACAGGAATTTCTCGAGTTCGTCAATCCGTTCGCGAGATATGGGAGTTTGAAGTTAAGGAATGGTTGAGAAACCATCGAAAATTTCGCTGGTCTGATACTCGAAACCAATAACTGGAATGGCCTAGGGGAAAAGTACACTTACCGCTGTATTCGGGCGAGTTTCTACTTTCAGATGCAACATGAATTTCTCGAGTTCGTCAATCCGTTCGCGAGATATGGGAGTTTGAAGTTAAGGAATGGTTGAGAAATCATCAAAAATTTCGCTGGTCTGATACTCGAAACCAATAACTACTATGGTATAGGGCAAAAATACACACACCGTTGTAACCGGGCGAGTTTCTGCTTTCAGACGCAACAGGAATTTCTCGAGTTCGTCAATCCGTTCGCGAGATATGGGAGTTTGAAGTTAAGGAATGGTTGAGAAACCATCAAAAATTTCGATGGTCTGATACTCGAAACCAATAACTACTATGGTATAGGGCAAAAATACACACACCGTTGTAACCGGGCGAGTTTCTGCTTTCAGATGCAACAAGAATTTCTCGAGTTCGTCAATCTGTTCGCGAGATATGGGAGTTAGAATTTAAGGAATGGTTGAGAAACCATCAAAATTGTCGCAAGTCTGATTCCCGAAACCAATAACTACAAAGGCCTAGGGGAAAAATACACATACCGTTGTAATCGTGCGAGTTTCTACTTTCAGATGCAACAGGAATTTCTCGAGTTCGTGAATCCGTTCGCGAGATATCGGAGTTCGAAGTTAAGGATTGGTTGAGAAACCATCAAAATTTTCGCAAGTCTGATACTCGAAACCAATAACTACTATGTCATAGGGCAAAAATACACAGACCGTTGTAACCGGGCGAGTTTCTGCTTTCAGATGCAATAGGAATTTCTCTAGTTCGTCAGTTCGTTCGCGAGATATGGGAGTCTGAAGTTAAGGAATGGTTGAGAAACCATCAAAATTTTCGCTGGTCTGATACTCGAAAGCAATAACTGGAATGGCCTAGGGGAAAAGTACACACACCACTGTAATCGGGCGTGTTGCTACTTTCAGATGCAACTAGGAATTTCTCGAGATCGTCAATCCGTTCGCCAAATATGGGTGTTAGAATTTCAGGAATGGTTGAGAAACCACCAAAATTTTCGCAAGTCTGATTCCCGAAAACAATTACTACAACGGCCTAGGGGAAAAATACACATGCAGTTGTAATCGTGCGAGATTCTACTTTCGAGTGCAACAGGAATTTCTCGAGTTCGTGAATCGGTTCGCGAGATATGGGAGTTTGAAGTTAAGGAACGCTTGATTAACCATCATAATTTTCGCAAGTCTGATACTCGAAACCAATAACTACTATGGTCTAGGGGAAAAGTACAAACACCATTGTAATCGGGCGAGTTTCTACTTTCAGATGCAACAGGAATTTCTCGAGTTCGGCAATCCGTTCGCGAGATATGGGAGTTAGAATTTAAGGAATGGTTGAGAAACCATCAAAATTTTCGCAAGTCTGATTCCCGAAACCAATAACTGGAATGGCCTAGGGGAAAAGAACACACACCATTGTAATCGGGCGGGTTTCTACTTTCAGATGCAACAGGAATTTCTCGAGTTCGTCAATCCGTTCGCGAGATATGGGAGTTTGAAGTTAAGGAATGGTTGAGAAATCATCAAAAATTTCGCTGGTCTGATACTCGAAACCAATAACTACTATGATATAGGGCAAAAATACACATGCAGTTGTAATCGTGCGAGTTTCTACTTTCGAATGCAACAGGAATTTCTCGAGTTCGTGTATCGGTTCGCGAGATATGGGAGTTTGAAGTTAAGGAACGCTTGAGCAACCATCAAAATTTTCGCAAGTCTGATTCCCTAAACCAATAACTATAAAGGCCTAGGGGGAAACTACACATGCCGTTGTAATCGTGCGAGTTTCTACTTTCAGATGCAACAGCAATTTCTCGAGTTCGGGAATCCGTTCGCGAGATATAGGAGTTCGAAGTTAAGGATTGGTTGAGAAACCATCAAAATTTTCGCAATTCCGATACTCGAAACCAATAACTACTATGTCATAGGGCAAAAATACACACACCGTTGTAACCGGGCGATTTTCTGCTTTCAGATGCAATAAGAATTTCTCGAGTTCGTCAGTTCGTTCGCGAGATATGGGAGTTTGAAGTTAAGGAATGGTTGAGAAACCATCAAAATTTTCGCTGGTCTGATACTCGAAACCAATAACTGGAATGGCCTAGGGGAAAAGTACACCCACCATTGTAATCGGGCGAGTTTCTACTTTCAGATGCAACAGGAATTTCTCGAGTTCGTCAATCCGTTCGCGAGATATGGGAGTTTGAAGTTAAGGAATTGTTGAGAAACCATCGAAAATTTCGCTGGTCTGATACTCGAAACCAATAACTGGAATGGCCTAGGGGAAAAGTACACTTACCGCTGTATTCGGGCGAGTTTCTACTTTCAGATGCAACATGAATTTCTCGAGTTCGTCAATCCGTTCGCGAGATATGCGAGTGTGAAGTTAAGGAATGGTTGAGAAATCATCAAAAATTTCGCTGGTCTGATACTCGAAACCAATAACTACTATGGTATAGGGCAAAAATACACACACCGTTGTAACCGGGCGAGTTTCTGCTTTCAGATGCAACAGGAATTTCTCGAGTTCGTCAATCCGTTCGCGAGATATGGGAGTTTGAAGTTAAGGAATGGTTGAGAAACCATCAAAAATTTCGCTGGTCTGATACTCGAAACCAATAACTGGAATGGCCTAGGGGAAAAGTACACTTACCGCTGTATTCGGGCGAGTTTCTACTTTCAGATGCAACAGGAATTTCTCGAGTTCGTCAATCCGTTCGCGAGATATGGGAGTTTGAAGTTAAGGAATGGTTGAGAAATCATCAAAAATTTCGATGGTCTGATACTCGAAACCAATAACTACTATGGTATAGGGCAAAAATACACACACCGTTGTAACCGGGCGAGTTTCTGCTTTCAGATGCAACAAGAATTTCTCGAGTTCGTCAATCTGTTCGCGAGATATGGGAGTTAGAATTTAAGGAATGGTTGAGAAACCATCAAAATTGTCGCAAGTCTGATTCCCGAAACCAATAACTACAAAGGCCTAGGGGAAAAATACACACACCGTTGTAATCGTGCGAGTTTCTACTTTCAGATGCAACAGGAATTTCTCGAGTTCGTGAATCCGTTCGCGAGATATCGGAGTTCGAAGTTAAGGATTGGTTGAGAAACCATCAAAATTTTCGCAAGTCTGATACTCGAAACCAATAACTACTATGTCATAGGGCAAAAATACACAGACCGTTGTAACCGGGCGAGTTTCTGCTTTCAGATGCAATAGGAATTTCTCGAGTTCGTCAGTTCGTTCGCGAGATATGGGAGTCTGAAGTTAAGGAATGGTTGAGAAACCATCAAAATTTTCGCTGGTCTGATACTCGAAAGCAATGACTGGAATGGCCTAGGGGAAAAGTACACACACCACTGTAATCGGGCGTGTTGCTACTTTCAGATGCAACTAGGAATTTCTCGAGATCGTCAATCCGTTCGCCAAATATGGGTGTTAGAATTTCAGGAATGGTTGAGAAACCATCAAAATTTTCGCAAGTCTGATTCCCGAAAACAATTACTACAACGGCCTAGGGGAAAAATACACATGCAGTTGTAATCGTGCGAGATTCTACTTTCGAATGCAACAGGAATTTCTCGAGTTCGTGAATCGGTTCGCGAGATATGGGAGTTTGAAGTTAAGGAACGCTTGAGCAACCATCATAATTTTCGCAAGTCTGATACTCGAAACCAATAACTACTATGGCCTAGGGGAAAAGTACAAACACCATTGTAATCGGGCGAGTTTCTACTTTCAGATGCAACAGGAATTTCTCGAGTTCGTCAATCCGTTCGCGAGATATGGGAGTTTGAAGTTAAGGAATGGTTGAGAAATCATCAAAAATTTCGCTGGTCTGATACTCGAAACCAATAACTGGAATGGCCTAGGGGAAAAGTACACACACCATTGTAATCGGGCGGGTTTCTACTTTCAGATGCAACAGGAATTTCTCGAGTTCGTCAATCCGTTCGCGAGATATGGGAGTTTGAAGTTAAGGAATGGTTGAGAAATCATCAAAAATTTCGCTGGTCTGATACTAGAAACCAATAACTACTATGGTATAGGGCAAAAATACACACACCGTTGTAACCGGGCGAGTTTCTGCTTTCAGATGCAACAAGAATTTCTCGAGTTCGTCAGTTCGTTCGCGAGATATGGGAGTTTGAAGTTAAGGAATGGTTGAGAAACCATCAAAATTTTCGCTGGTCTGATACTCGAAACCAATAACTGGAATGGCCTAGGGGAAAAGTACACACACCATTGTAATCGGGCGAGTTTCTACTTTCAGATGCAACAGGAATTTCTCGAGTTCGTCAATCCGTTCGCGAGATATGGGAGTTAGAATTTAAGGAATGGTTGAGAAACCATCAAAATTTTCGCAAGTCTGATTCCCGAAACCAATAACTATAAAGGCCTAGGGGGAAAATACACATGCCGTTGTAATCGTGCGAGTTTCTACTTTCAGATGCAACAGGAATTTCTCGAGTTCGTGAATCCGTTCGCGAGATATAGGAGTTCGAAGTTAAGGATTGGTTGAGAAACCATCAAAATTTTCGCAAGTCTGATACTCGAAACCAATAACTACTATGTCATAGGGCAAAAATACACACACCGTTGTAACCGGGCGAGTTTCTGCTTTCAGATGCAATAAGAATTTCTCGAGTTCGTCAGTTCGTTCGCGAGATATGGGAGTCTGAAGTTAAGGAATGGTTGAGAAACCATCAAAATTTTCGCTGGTCTGATACTCGAAAGCAATAACTGGAATGGCCTAGGGGAAAAGTACACACACCATTGTAATCGGGCGTGTTTCTTCTTTCAGATGCAACAGGAATTTCTCGAGTTCGTCAATCCGTTCGCGAGATATGGGAGTTAGAATTTAAGGAATGGTTGAGAAACCATCAAAATTTTCGCAAGTCTGATTCCCGAAACCAATAACTCGAATGGCCTAGGGGAAAAGTACACACACCATTGTAATCGGGCGAGTTTCTACTTTCAGATGCAACAGGAATTTCTCGAGTTCGTCAATCCGTTCGCGAGATATGGGAGTTTGAAGTTAAGGAATGGTTGAGAAATCATCAAAAATTTCGCTGGTCTGATACTCGAAACCAATAACTACTATGGTATAGGGCAAAAATACACACACCGTTGTAACCGGGCGAGTTTCTGCTTTCAGATGCAACAAGAATTTCTCGAGTTCGTCAATCTGTTCGCGAGATATGGGAGTTTGAAGTTAAGGAATGGTTGAGAAATCATCAAAAATTTCGCTGGTCTGATACTCGAAACCAATAACTACTATGGTATAGGGCAAAAATACACACACCGTTGTAACCGGGCGAGTTTCTGCTTTCAGATGCAACAAGAATTTCTCGAGTTCGTCAATCTGTTCGCGAGATATGGGAGTTAGAATTTAAGGAATGGTTGAGAAACCATCAAAATTGTCGCAAGTCTGATTCCCGAAACCAATAACTACAAAGGCCTAGGGGAAAAATACACATACCGTTGTAATCGTGCGAGTTTCTACTTTCAGATGCAACAGGAATTTCTCGAGTTCGTGAATCCGTTCATGAGATGTCGGAGTTCGAAGTTAAGGATTGGTTGAGAAACCATCAAAATTTTCGCAAGTCTGATACTCGAAACCAATAACTACTATGTCATAGGGCAAAAATACACAGACCGTTGTAACCGGGCGAGTTTCTGCTTTCAGATGCAATAGGAATTTCTCGAGTTCGTCAGTTCGTTCGCGAGATATGGGAGTCTGAAGTTAAGGAATGGTTGAGAAACCATCAAAATTTTCGATGGTCTGATACTCGAAAGCAATAACTGGAATGGCCTAGGGGAAAAGTAAACACACCACTGTAATCGGGCGTGTTGCTACTTTCAGATGCAACTAGGAATTTCTCGAGATCGTCAATCCGTTCGCCAAATATGGGTGTTAGAATTTCAGGATTGGTTGAGAAACCATCAAAATTTTCGCAAGTCTGATTCCCGAAAACAATTACTACAACGGCCTAGGGGAAAAATACACATGCAGTTGTAATCGTGCGAGATTCTACTTTCGAATGCAACAGGAATTTCTCGAGTTCGTGAATCGGTTCGCGAGATATGGGAGTTTGAAGTTAAGGAACGCTTGAGCAACCATCATAATTTTCGCAAGTCTGATACTCGAAACCAATATCTACTATGGCCTAGGGGAAAAGTACAAACACCATTGTAATCGGGCGAGTTTCTACTTTCAGATGCAACAGGAATTTCTCGAGTTCGTCAATCCGTTCGCGAGATATGGGAGTTTGAAGTTAAGGAATGGTTGAGAAACCATCAAAATTTTCGCAAGTCTGATTCCCGAAACCAATAACTGGAATGGCCTAGGGGAAAAGTACACACACCATTGTAATCGGGCGAGTTTCTACTTTCAGATGCAACAGGAATTTCTCGAGTTCGTCAATCCGTTCGCGAGATATGGGAGTTTGAATTTAAGGAATGGTTGAGAAATCATCAAAAATTTCGCTGGTCTGATACTCGAAACCAATAACTACTATGGCCTAGGGGAAAAGTACAAACACCATTGTAATCGGGCGAGTTTCTACTTTCAGATGCAACAGGAATTTCTCGAGTTCGTCAATCCGTTCGCGAGATATGGGAGTTTGAAGTTAAGGAATGGTTGAGAAATCATCAAAAATTTCGCTGGTCTGATACTCGAAACCAATAACTACTATGGTATAGGGCAAAAATACACACACCGTTGTAACCGGGCGAGTTTCTGCTTTCAGATGCAACAAGAATTTCTCGAGTTCGTCAGTTCGTTCGCGAGATATGGGAGTTTGAAGTTAAGGAATGGTTGAGAAACCATCAAAATTTTCGCTGGTCTGATACTCGAAAGCAATAACTGGAATGGCCTAGGGGAAAAGTACACACACCATTGTAATCGGGCGTGTTTCTTCTTTCAGATGCAACAGGAATTTCTCAAGTTCGTCAATCCGTTCGCGAGATATGGGAGTTAGAATTTAAGGAATGGTTGAGAAACCATCATAATTTTCGCAAGTCTGATACTCGAAACCAATAACTACTATGGCCTAGGGGAAAAGTACAAACACCATTGTAATCGGGCGAGTTTCTACTTTCAGATGCAACAGGAATTTCTCGAGTTCGTCAATCCGTTCGCGAGATATGGGAGTTTGAAGTTAAGGAATGGTTGAGAAATCATCAAAAATTTCGCTGGTCTGATACTCGAAACCAATAACTACTATGGTATAGGGCAAAAATACACACACCGTTGTAACCGGGCGAGTTTCTGCTTTCAGATGCAACAAGAATTTCTCGAGTTCGTCAGTTCGTTCGCGAGATATGGGAGTTTGAAGTTAAGGAATGGTTGAGAAACCATCAAAATTTTCGCTGGTCTGATACTCGAAACCAATAACTGGAATGGCCTAGGGGAAAAGTACACACACCATTGTAATCGGGCGAGTTTCTACTTTCAGATGCAACAGGAATTTCTCGAGTTCGTCAATCCGTTCGCGAGATATGGGAGTTAGAATTTAAGGAATGGTTGAGAATCCATCAAAATTTTCGCAAGTCTGATTCCCGAAACCAATAACTATAAAGGCCTAGGGGGAAAATACACATGCCATTGTAATCGTGCGAGTTCCTACTTTCAGATGCAACCGGAATTTCTCGAGTTCGTGAATCCGTTCGCGAGATATAGGAGTTCGAAGTTAAGGATTGGTTGAGAAACCATCAAAATTTTCGCAAGTCTGATACCCGAAACCAATAACTACTATGTCATAGGGCAAAAATACACAAACCGTTATAACCGGGCGAGTTTCTGCTTTCAGATGCAATAAGAATTTCTCGAGTTCGTCAGTTCGTTCGCGAGATATGGGAGTCTGAAGTTAAGGAATGGTTGAGAAACCATCAAAATTTTAGCTGGTCTGATACTCGAAAGCAATAACTAGAATGGCCTAGGGGAAAAGTACACACACCATTGTAATCGGGCGTGTTTCTTCTTTCAGATGCAACAGGAATTTCTCGAGTTCGTCAATCCGTTCGCGAGATATGGGAGTTAGAATTTAAGGAATGGTTGAGAAACCATCAAAATTTTCGCAAGTCTGATTCCCGAAACCAATAACTACAAAGGCCTAGGGGAAAAATACACATACCGTTGTAATCGTGCGAGTTTCTACTTTCAGATGCAACAGGAATTTCTCGAGTTCGTCAATCCGTTCGCGAGATATGGGAGTTTGAAGTTAAGGAATGGTGGAGAAATCTTCAAAAATTTCGCTGGTCTGATACTCGAAACCAATAACCACTATGGTATAGGGCAAAAATACACACACCGTTGTAACCGGGCGAGTTTCTGCTTTCAGATGCAACAAGAATTTCTCGAGTTCGTTAGTTCGTTCGCGAGATATGGGAGTTTGAAGTTAAGAAATGGTTGAGAAACCATCAAAATTTTCGCTGGTCTGATACTCGAAACCAATAACTGGAATGGCCTAGGGGAAAAGTACACACACCATTGTAATCGGGCGAGTTTCTACTTTCAGATGCAACAGGAATTTCTCGAGTTCGTCAATCCGTTCGCGAGATATGGGATTTAGAATTTAAGGAATGGTTGAGAAACCACCAAAATTTTCGCTGATTTGATACTCGAAACCAATAACTGGATGGGCCTAGGGGAAAAGTACACATACCGTTGAAATCGGGCGAGTTTCTGCTTTCAGATACAATAGGAATTTCTCGAGTTCGTCAATCCGTTCGCGAGATATGGGAGTTTGATGTTAAGGACTGGTTGAGAATCCATCAACATTTTCGCTGGTCTGATACTCGAAACCAATAACTGGAATGGCCTAGGGGAAAAGTACACACACCACTGTAATCGGGCGTGTTTCTACTTTCAGATGCAACAGGAATTTCTCGAGTTCGTCAATCCGTTCGCGAGATATGGGAGTTTGATGTTAAGGACTGGTTGAGAATCCATCAACATTTTCGCTGCTCTGATACTCGAAACCAATAACTGGAATGGCCTAGGGGAGAAGTACACACACCACTGTAATCGGGCGTGTTTCTACTTTCAGATGCAACAGGAATTTCTCGAGTTCGTCAATCCGTTCGCGAGATATGGGAGTTTGAAGTTAAGGAATGGTTGAGAAACCACCAAAATATTCGCAACCCTGATACTCGAAACCAATAACTACTATGGCCTAGGGGAAAAGTACACTTACCGCTGTATTCGGGCGAGTTTCTACTTTCAGATGCAACAGGAATTTCTCGAGTTCGTCAATCCGTTCGCGAGATATGGGAGTTTGAAGTTAAGGAATGCTTGGGAAACCATCAAAATTTTCGCTGGTCTGATACTCGAAACCAATAACTGGAATGGCCTAGGGGAAAAGTACACACACCACTGTAATCGGGCGTGTTGCTACTTTCAGATGCAACAAGAATTTCTCGAGTTCGTCAGTTCGTTCGCGAGATATGGGAGTTTGAAGTTAAGGAATGGTTGAGAAACCATCAAAATTTTCGCTGGTCTGATACTCGAAACCAATAACTGGAATGGCCTAGGGGAAAAGTACACACACCATTGTAATCGGGCGAGTTTCTACTTTCAGATGCAACAGGAATTTCTCGAGTTCGTCAATCCGTTCGCGAGATATGGGAGTTAGAATTTAAGGAATGGTTGAGAAACCATCAAAATTTTCGCAAGTCTGATTCCCGAAACTAATAACTATAAAGGCCTAGGGGGAAAATACACATGCCTTTGTAATCGTGCGAGTTTCTACTTTCAGATGCAACAGGAATTTCTCGAGTTCGTGAATCCGTTCGCGAGATATAAGAGTTCGAAGTTAAGGATTGGTTGAGAAACCATCAAAATTTTCGCAAGTCTGATACTCGAAACCAATAACTACTATGTCATAGGGCAAAAATACACACACCGTTGTAACCGGGCGAGTTTCTGCTTTCAGATGCAATAAGAATTTCTCGAGTTCGTCAGTTCGTTCGCGAGATATGGGAGTCTGAATTTAAGGAATGGTTGAGAAACCATCAAAATTTTCGCTGGTCTGATACTCGAAAGCAATAACTGGAATGGCCTAGGGGAAAAGTACACACACCATTGTAATCGGGCGTGTTTCTTCTTTCAGATGCAACAGGAATTTCACGAGTTCGTCAATCCGTTCGCGAGATATGGGAGTTAGAATTTAAGGAATGGTTGAGAAACCATCAAAATTTTCGCAAGTCTGATTCCCGGAACCAATAACTGGAATGGCCTAGGGGAAAAGTACACACACCATTGTAATCGGGCGAGTTTCTACATTCAGATGCAACAGGAATTTCTCGAGTTCGTCAATCCGTTCGCGAGATATGGGAGTTTGAAGTTAAGGAATGGTTGAGAAATCATCAAAAATTTCGCTGGTCTGATACTCGAAACCAATAACTACTATGGTATAGGGCAAAAATACACACACCGTTGTAACCGGGCGAGTTTCTGCTTTCAGATGCAACAAGAATTTCTCGAGTTCGTCAGTTCGTTCGCGAGATATGGGAGTTTGAAGTTAAGGAATGGTTGAGAAACCATCAAAATTTTCGCTGGTCTGATACTCGAAACCAATAACTGGAATGGCCTAGGGGAAGAGTACACACACCATTGTAATCGGGCGAGTTTCTACTTTCAGATGCAACAGGAATTTCTCGAGTTCGTCAATCCGTTCGCGAGATATGGGAGTTAGAATTTAAGGAATGGTTGAGAAACCATCAAAATTTTCGCAAGTCTGATTCCCGAAACCAATAACTATAAAGGCCTAGGGGGAAAATACACATGCCGTTGTAATCGTGCGAGTTTCTACTTTCAGATGCAACAGGAATTTCCCGAGTTCGTGAATCCGTTCGCGAGATATAGGAGTTCGAAGTTAAGGATTGGTTGAGAAACCATCAAAATTTTCGCAAGTCTGATACTCGAAACCAATAACTACTATGTCATAGGGCAAAAATACACAAACCGTTGTAACCGGGCGAGTTTCTTCTTTCAGATGCAATAAGAATTTCTCGAGTTCGTCAGTTCGTTCGCGAGATATGGGAGTCTGACGTTAAGGAATGGTTGAGAAACCATCAAAATTTTCGCTGGTCTGATACTCGAAAGCAATAACTGGAATGGCCTAGGGGAAAAGTACACACACCATTGTAATCGGGCGTGTTTCTTCTTTCAGATGCAACAGGAATTTCTCGAGTTCGTCAATCCGTTCGCGAGATATGGGAGTTAGAATTTAAGGAATGGTTGAGAAATCATCAAAATTTTCGCAAGTCTGATTCCCGAAACCAATAACTACAAAGGCCTAGGGGAAAAATAAACATGCCGTTGTAATCGTGCGAGTTTCTACTTTCAGATGCAACAGGAATTTCTCGATTTCGTCAATCCGTTCGCGAGATATGGGAGTTAGAATTTAAGGAATGGTTGAGAAACCATCAATATTTTCGCAAGTCTGATTCCCGAAACCAATAACTACAAAGGCCTAGGGGAAAAATAAACATGCCGTTGTAATCGTGCGAGTTTCTACTTTCAGATGCAACAGGAATTTCTCGAGTTCGTCAATCCGTTCGCGAGATATGGGAGTTTGAAGTTAAGGAATGGTTGAGAAATCATCAAAAATTTCGCTGGTCTGATACTCGAAACCAATAACTACTATGGTATAGGGCAAAAATACAGACACCGTTGTAACCGGGCGAGTTTCTGCTTTCAGATGCAACAAGAATTTCTCGAGTTCGTCAGTTCGTTCGCGAGATATGGGAGTTTGAAGTTAAGGAATGGTTGAGAAACCATCAAAATTTTCGCAAGTCTGATTCCCGAAACCAATAACTGGAATGGCCTAGGGGAAAAGTACACACACCATTGTAATCGGGCGAGTTTCTACATTCAGATGCAACAGGAATTTCTCGAGTTCGTCAATCCGTTCGCGAGATATGGGAGTTTGAAGTTAAGGAATGGTTGAGAAATCATCAAAAATTTCGCTGGTCTGATACTCGAAACCAATAACTACTATGGTATAGGGCAAAAATACACACACCGTTGTAACCGGGCGAGTTTCTGCTTTCAGATGCAACAAGAATTTCTCGAGTTCGTCAGTTCGTTTGCGAGATATGGGAGTTTGAAGTTAAGGAATGGTTGAGAAACCATCAAAATTTTCGCAAGTCTGATTCCCGAAACCAATAACTATAAAGGCCTAGGGGGAAAATACACATGCCGTTGTAATCGTTCGAGTTTCTACTTTCAGATGCAACAGGAATTTCTCGAGTTCGTGAATCCGTTCGCGAGATATAGGAGTTCGAAGTTAAGGATTGGTTGAGAAACCATCAAAATTTTCGCAAGTCTGATACTCGAAACCAATAACTACTCTGTCATAGGGCAAAAATACACAAACCGTTGTAACCGGGCGAGTTTCTGCTTTCAGATGCAATAAGAATTTCTCGAGTTCGTCAGTTCGTTCGCGAGATATGGGAGTCTGAAGTTAAGGAATGGTTGAGAAACCATCAAAATTTTCGCTGGTATGATACTCGAAAGCAATAACTGGAATGGCCTAGGGGAAAAGTACACACACCATTGTAATCGGGCGTGTTTCTTCTTTCAGATGCAACAGGAATTTCTCGAGTTCGTCAATCTGTTCGCGAGATATGGGAGTTAGAATTTAAGGAATGGTTGAGAAACCATCAAAATTTCCGCAAGTCTGATTCCCGAAACCAATAACTACAAAGGCCTAGGGGAAAAATACACATACCGTTGTAATCGTGCGAGTTTCTACTTTGAGATGCAACAGGAATTTCTCGAGTTCGTCAATCCGTTCGCGAGATATGGGAGTTTGAAGTTAAGGAATGGTTGAGAAATCATCAAAAATTTCGCTGGTCTGATACTCGAAACCAATAACTACTATGGTATAGGGCAAAAATACACACACCGTTGTAACCGGGCGAGTTTCTGCTTTCAGATGCAACAAGAATTTCTCGAGTTCGTCAGTTCGTTCGCGAGATATGGGAGTTTGAAGTTAAGGAATGGTTGAGAAACCATCAAAATTTTCGCAAGTCTGATTCCCGAAACCAATAACTATAAAGGCCTAGGGGGAAAATACACATGCCGTTGTAATCGTGCGAGTTTCTACTTTCAGATGCAACAGGAATTTCTCGAGTTCGTGAATCCGTTCGCGAGATATAGGAGTTCGAAGTTAAGGATTGGTTGAGAAACCATCAAAATTTTCGCAAGCCTGATACTCGAAACCAATAACTACTATGTCATAGGGCAAAAATACACAAACCGTTGTAACCGGGCGAGTTTCTGCTTTCAGATGCAATAAGAATTTCTCGAGTTCGTCAGTTCGTTCGCGAGATATGGGAGTCTGAAGTTAAGGAATGGTTGAGAAACCATCAAAATTTTCGCTGGTCTGATACTCGAAAGCAATAACTGGAATGGCCTAGGGGAAAAGTACACACACCATTGTAATCAGGCGTGTTTCTTCTTTCAGATGCAACAGGAATTTCTCGAGGTCGTCAATCTGTTCGCGAGATATGGGAGTTAGAATTTAAGGAATGGTTGAGAAACCATCAAAATTTCCGCAAGTCTGATTCCCGAAACCAATAACTACAAAGGCCTAGGGGAAAAATACACATACCGTTGTAATCGTGCGAGTTTCTACTTTCAGATGCAACAGGAATTTCTCGAGTTCGTCAATCCGTTCGCGAGATATGGGAGTTTGAAGTTAAGGAATGGTTGAGAAATCATCAAAAATTTCGCTGGTCTGATACTCGAAACCAATAACTACTATGGTATAGGGCAAAAATACACACACCGTTGTAACCGGGCGAGTTTCTGCTTTCAGATGCAACAAGAATTTCTCGAGTTCGTCAGTTCGTTCGCGAGATATGGGAGTTTGAAGTTAAGGAATGGTTGAGAAACCATCAAAATTTTCGCTGGTCTGATACTCGAAACCAATAACTGGAATGGCCTAGGGGAAAAGTACACACACCATTGTAATCGGGCGAGTTTCTACTTTCAGATGCAACAGGAATTTCTCGAGTTCGTCAATCCGTTCGTGAGATATGGGAGTTTGAAGTTAAGGAATGGTTGAGAAATCATCAAAAATTTCGATGGTCTGATACTCGAAACCAATAACTACTATGGTATAGGGCAAAAATACACACACCGTTGTAACCGGGCGAGTTTCTGCTTTCAGATGCAACAGGAATTTCTCGAGTTCGTCAATCCGTTCGCGAGATATGGGAGTTAGAATTTAAGGAATGGTTGAGAAACCATCAAAATTTTCGCAAGTCTGATTCCCGAAACCAATAACTACAAAGGCCTAGGGGAAAAATACACATACCGTTGTAATCGTGCGAGTTTCTACTTTCAGATGCAACAGGAATTTCTCGAGTTCGTGAATCCGTTCGCGAGATATCGGAGTTCGAAGTTAAGGATTGGTTGAGAAACCATCAAAATTTTCGCAAGTCTGATACTCGAAACCAATAACTACTATGTCATAGGGCAAAAATACACAGACCGTTGTAACCGGGCGAGTTTCTGCTTTCAGATGCAATAAGAATTTCTCGAGTTCGTCAGTTCGTTCGCGAGATATGGGAGTCTGAAGTTAAGGAATGGTTGAGAAACCATCAAAATTTTCGCTGGTCTGATACTCGAAAGCAATAACTGGAATGGCCTAGGGGAAAAGTACACACACCACTGTAATCGGGCGTGTTGCTATTTTCAGATGCAACTAGGAATTTCTCGAAATCGTCAATCCGTTCGCCAAATATGGGTGTTAGAATTTAAGGAATGGTTGAGAAACCATCAAAATTTTCGCAAGTCTGATTCCCGAAAACAATTACTACAACGGCCTAGGGGAAAAATACACATGCAGTTGTAATCGTGCGAGTTTCTACTTTCGAATGCAACAGGAATTTCTCGAGTTCGTGAATCGGTTCGCGAGATATGGGAGTTTGAAGTTAAGGAACGCTTGAGCAACCATCAAAATTTTCGCAAGTCTGATACTCGAAACCAATAACTACTATGGCCTAGGGGAAAAGTACAAACACCATTGTAATCGGGCGAGTTTCTACTTTCAGATGCAACAGGAATTTCTCGAGTTCGTCAATCCGTTCGCGAGATATGGGAGTTAGAATTTAAGGAATGGTTGAGAAACCATCAAAATTTTCGCAAGTCTGATTCCCGAAACCAATAATTGGAATGGCCTAGGGGAAAAGTACACACACCACTGTAATCGGGCGAGTTTCTACTTTCAGATGCAACAGGAATTTCTCGAGTTCGTCAATCCGTTCGCGAGATATGGGAGTTTGAAGTTAAGGAATGGTTGAGAAATCACCAAAAATTTCGCTGGTCTGATACTCGAAACCAATAACTACTATGGTATAGGGCAAAAATACACACACCGTTGTAACCGAGCGAGTTTCTGCTTTCAGATGCAACAAGAATTTCTCGAGTTCGTCAGTTCGTTCGCGAGATATGGGAGTTTGAAGTTAAGGAATGGTTGAGAAACCATCAAAATTTTCGCTGGTCTGATACTCGAAACCAATAACTGGAATGGCCTAGGGGAAAAGTACACACACCATTGTAATCGGGCGAGTTTCTACTTTCAGATGCAACAGGAATTTCTCGAGTTCGTCAATCCGTTCGCGAGATATGGGAGTTAGAATTTAAGGAATGGTTGAGAAACCATCAAAATTTTCGCCAGTCTGATTCCCGAAACCAATAACTATAAAGGCCCAGGGGGAAAATACACATGCCGTTGTAATCGTGCGAGTTTCTACTTTCAGATGCAACAGGAATTTCTCGAGTTCGTGAATCCGTTCGCGAGATATAGGAGTTCGAAGTTAAGGATTGGTTGAGAAACCATCAAAATTTTCGCAAGTCTGATACCCGAAACCAATAACTACTATGTCATAGGGCAAAAATACACACACCGTTGTAACCGGGCGAGTTTCTGCTTTCAGATGCAATAAGAATTTCTCGAGTTCATCAGTTCGTTCGCGAGATATGGGAGTTTGAAGTTAAGGAATGGTTGAGAAACCATCAAAATTTTCGCTGGTCTGATACTCGAAACCAATAACTGGAATGGCCTAGGGGAAAAGTACACACACCATTGTAATCGGGCGAGTTTCTACTTTCAGATGCAACAGGAATTTCTCGAGTTCGTCAATCCGTTCGCGAGATATGGGAGTTAGAATTTAAGGAATGGTTGAGAAATCATCAAAATTTTCGCAAGTATGATTCCCGAAACCAATAACTACAAAGGCCTAGGGGAAAAATACACATACCGTTGTAATCGTGCGAGTTTCTATTTTCAGATGCAACAGGAATTTCTCGAGTTCGTCAATCCGTTCGCGAGATATGGGAGTTAGAATTTAAGGAATGGTTGAGAAACCATCAAAATTTTCGCAAGTCTGATTCCCGAAACCAATAACTACAAAGGCCTAGGGGAAAAATAAACATGCCGTTGTAATCGTGCGAGTTTCTACTTTCAGATGCAACAGGAATTTCTCGAGTTCGTCAATCCGTTCGCGAGATATGGGAGTTTGAAGTTAAGGAATGGTTGAGAAACCATCAAAAATTTCGCTGGTCTGATACTCGAAACCAATAACTGGAATGGCCTAGGGGAAGAGTACTCTTACCGCTGTATTCGGGCGTGTTTCTACTTTCAGATGCAACAGGAATTTCTCGAGTTCGTCATTCCGTTCGCGAGATATGGGAGTTAGAATTTAAGGAATGGTTGAGAAACCATCAAAAATTTCGCTGGTCTGATACTCGAAACCATGAACTACTATGGTATAGGGCAAAAATACACACACCGTTGTAACCGGGCGAGTTTCTGCTTTCAGATGCAACAAGAATTTCTCGAGTTCGTTAGTTCGTTCGCGAGATATGGGAGTTTGAAGTTAAGGAATGGTTGAGAAACCATCAAAATTTTCGCTGGTCTGATACTCGAAACCAATAACTGGAATGGCCTAGGGGAAAAGTACACACACCGTTGTAATCGTGCGAGTTTCTACTTTCAGATGCAACAGGAATTTCTCGAGTTCGTCAATCCGTTCGCGAGATATGGGAGTTAGAATTTAAGGAATGGTTGAGAAACCATCAAAATTTTCGCAAGTCTGATTCCCGAAACCAATAACTACAAAGGCCTAGGGGAAAAATAAACATGCCGTTGTAATCGTGCGAGTTTCTACTTTCAGATGCAACAGGAATTTCTCGAGTTCGTCAATCCGTTCGCGAGATATGGGAGTTTGAAGTTAAGGAATGGTTGAGAAACCATCAAAAATTTCGCTGGTCTGATACTCGAAACCAATAACTGGAATGGCCTAGGGGAAGAGTACACTTACCGCTGTATTCGGGCGTGTTTCTACTTTCAGATGCAACAGGAATTTCTCGAGTTCGTCAATCCGTTCGCGAGATATGGGAGTTTGAAGTTAAGGAATGGTTGAGAAATCATCAAAAATTTCGCTGGTCTGATATTCGAAACCAATAACTACTATGGCATAGGGCAAAAATACACATACCGTTGTAACCGGGCGAGTTTCTGCTTTCAGATGCAACAAGAATTTCTCGAGTTCGTTAGTTCGTTCGCGAGATATGGGAGTTTGAAGTTAAGGAATGGTTGAGAAACCATCAAAATTTTCGCTGGTCTGATACTCGAAACCAATAACTGGAATGGCCTAGGGGAAAAGTACACACACCGTTGTAATCGGGCGAGTTTCTACTTTCAGATGCAACAGGAATTTCTCGAGTTCGTCAATCCGTTCGCGAGATATGGGAGTTAGAATTTAAGGAATGGTTGAGAAATCATCAAAATTTTCGCAAGTATGATTCCCGAAACCAATAACTACAAAGGCCTAGGGGAAAAATACACATACCGTTGTAATCGTGCGAGTTTCTACTTTCAGATGCAACAGGAATTTCTCGAGTTCGTCAATCCGTTCGCGAGATATGGGAGTTAGAATTTAAGGAATGGTTGAGAAATCATCAAAAATTTCGATGGTCTGATACTCGAAACCAATAACTACTATGGTATAGGGCAAAAATACACACACCGTTGTAACCGGGCGAGTTTCTGCTTTCAGATGCAACAGGAATTTCTCGAGTTCGTCAGTTCGTTCGCGAGATATGGGAGTTAGAATTTAAGGAATGGTTGAGAAACCATCAAAATTTTCGCAAGTTTGATTCCCGAAACCAATAACTGGAATGGCCTAGGGGAAAAGTACACACACCATTGTAATCGGGCGAGTTTCTACTTTCAGATGCAACAGGAATTTCTCGAGTTCGTCAATCCGTTCGCGAGATATGGGAGTTTGAAGTTAAGGAATGGTTGAGAAATCATCAAAAATTTCGCTGGTCTGATATTCGAAACCAATAACTACTATGGCATAGGGCAAAAATACACATACCGTTGTAACCGGGCGAGTTTCTGCTTTCAGATGCAACAAGAATTTCTCGAGTTCGTTAGTTCGTTCGCGAGATATGGGAGTTTGAAGTTAAGGAATGGTTGAGAAACCATCAAAATTTTCGCTGGTCTGATACTCGAAACCAATAACTGGAATGGCCTAGGGGAAAAGTACACACACCGTTGTAATCGGGCGAGTTTCTACTTTCAGATGCAACAGGAATTTCTCGAGTTCGTCAATCCGTTCGCGAGATATGGGAGTTAGAATTTAAGGAATGGTTGAGAAATCATCAAAATTTTCGCAAGTATGATTCCCGAAACCAATAACTACAAAGGCCTAGGGGAAAAATACACATACCGTTGTAATCGTGCGAGTTTCTACTTTCAGATGCAACAGGAATTTCTCGAGTTCGTCAATCCGTTCGCGAGATATGGGAGTTAGAATTTAAGGAATGGTTGAGAAACCATCAAAAATTTCGCTGGTCTGATACTCGAAACCATGAACTACTATGGTATAGGGCAAAAATACACACACCGTTGTAACCGGGCGAGTTTCTGCTTTCAGATGCAACAAGCATTTCTCGAGTTCGTCAGTTCGTTCGCGAGATATGGGAGTTTGAAGTTAAGGAATGGTTGAGAAACCATCAAAATTTTCGCTGGTCTGATACTCGAAACCAACAACTGGAATGGCCTAGGGGAAAAGTACACACACCATTGTAATCGGGCGAGTTTCTACTTTCAGATGCAACAGGAATTTCTCGAGTTCGTCAATCCGTTCGCGAGATATGGGAGTTAGAATTTAAGGAATGGTTGAGAAACCATCAAAATTTTCGCAAGTCTGATTCCCGAAACCAATAACTGGAATGGCCTAGGGGAAAAGTACACACACCATTGTAATCGGGCGAGTTTCTACTTTCAGATGCAACAGGAATTTCTCGAGTTCGTCAATCCGTTCGCGAGATATGGGAGTTTGAAGTTAAGGAATGGTTGAGAAATCATCAAAAATTTCGCTGGTCTGATAGTCGAAACCAATAACTACTATGGTATACGGCAAAAATACACACACCGTTGTAACCGGGCGAGTTTCTGCTTTCAGATGCAACAAGAATTTCTCGAGATCGTCAGTTCGTTCGCGAGATATGGGAGTTTGAAGTTAAGAAATGGTTGAGAAACCATCAAAATTTTCGCAAGTCTGATTCCCGAAACCAATAACTGGAATGGCCTAGGGGAAAAGTACACACACCATTGTAATCGGGCGAGTTTCTACATTCAGATGCAACAGGAATTTCTCGAGTTCGTCAATCCGTTCGCGAGATATGGGAGTTTGAAGTTAAGGAATGGTTGAGAAATCATCAAAAATTTCGCTGGTCTGATACTCGAAACCATGAACTACTATGGTATAGGGCAAAAATACACACACCGTTGTAACCGGGCGAGTTTCTGCTTTCAGATGCAACAAGAATTTCTCGAGTTCGTCAGTTCGTTCGCGAGATATGGGAGTTTGAAGTTAAGGAATGGTTGAGAAACCATCAAAATTTTCGCTGGTCTGATACTCGAAACCAACAACTGGAATGGCCTAGGGGAAAAGTACACACACCATTGTAATCGGGCGAGTTTCTACTTTCAGATGCAACAGGAATTTCTCGAGTTCGTCAATCCGTTCGCGAGATATGGGAGTTAGAATTTATGGAATGGTTGGGAAACCATCAAAATTTTCGCAAGTCTGATTCCCGAAACCAATAACTATAAAGGCCTAGGGGGAAAATACACATGCCGTTGTAATCGTGCGAGTTTCTACTTTCAGATGCAACAGGAATTTCTCGAGTTCGTGAATCCGTTCGCGAGATATAGGAGTTCGAAGTTAAGGATTGGTTGAGAAACCATCAAAATTTTCGCAAGTCTGATACTCGAAACCAATAACTACTATGTCATAGGGCAAAAATACACAAACCGTTGTAACCGGGCGAGTTTCTGCTTTCAGATGCAATAAGAATTTCTCGAGTTCGTCAGTTCGTTCGCGAGATATGGGAGTCTGAAGTTAAGGAATGGTTGAGAAACCATCAAAATTTTCGCTGGTCTGATACTCGAAAGCAATAACTGGAATGGCCTAGGGGAAAAGTACACACACCATTGTAATCGGGCGTGTTTCTTCTTTCAGATGCAACAGGAATTTCTCGAGTTCGTCAATCCGTTCGCGAGATATGGGAGTTAGAATTTAAGGAATGGTTGAGAAACCATCAAAATTTTCGCAAGTCTGATTCCCGAAACCAATAACTACAAACGCCTAGGGGAAAAATACACATACCGTTGTAATCGTGAGAGTTTCTACTTTCAGATGCAACAGGAATTTCTCGAGTTCGTCAATCCGTTCGCGAGATATGGGAGTTTGAAGTTAAGGAATGGTTGGGAAATCATCAAAAATTTCGCTGGTCTGATATTCGAAACCAATAACTACTATGGTATAGGGCAAAAATACACATACCGTTGTAACCGGGCGAGTTTCTGCTTTCAGATGCAACAAGAATTTCTCGAGTTCGTTAGTTCGTTCGCGAGATATGGGAGTTTGAAGTTAAGGAATGGTTGAGAAACCATCAAAATTTTCGCTGGTCTGATACTCGAAACCAATAACTGGAATGGCCTAGGGGAAAAGTACACACACCGTTGTAATCGGGCGAGTTTCTACTTTCAGATGCAACAGGAATTTCTCGAGTTCGTCAATCCGTTCGCGAGATATGGGAGTTAGAATTTAAGGAATGGTTGAGAAATCATCAAAATTTTCGCAAGTATGATTCCCGAAACCAATAACTACAAAGGCCTAGGGGAAAAATACACATACCGTTGTAATCGTGCGAGTTTCTACTTTCAGATGCAACAGGAATTTCTCGAGTTCGTCAATCCGTTCGCGAGATATGGGAG
Source organism: Ptiloglossa arizonensis (assembly GCF_051014685.1). Classification (NCBI taxonomy): domain Eukaryota; kingdom Metazoa; phylum Arthropoda; class Insecta; order Hymenoptera; family Colletidae; genus Ptiloglossa; species Ptiloglossa arizonensis. The sequence continues at coordinate 193,044 of NW_027478444.1, read as the reverse complement.
TTAGAATTTAAGGAATGGTTGAGAAACCATCAAAATTTTCGCAAGTCTGATTCCCGAAACCAATAACTACAAAGGCCTAGGGGAAAAATAAACATGCCGTTGTAATCGTGCGAGTTTCTACTTTCAGATGCAACAGGAATTTCTCGAGTTCGTCAATCCGTTCGCGAGATATGGGAGTTTGAAGTTAAGGAATGGTTGACAAACCATCAAAAATTTCGCTGGTCTGATACTCGAAACCAATAACTGGAATGGCCTAGGGGAAGAGTACACTTACCGCTGTATTCGGGCGTGTTTCTACTTTCAGATGCAACAGGAATTTCTCGAGTTCGTCAATCCGTTCGCGAGATATGGGAGTTTGAAGTTAAGGAATGGTTGAGAAATCATCAAAAATTTCGATGGTCTGATACTCGAAACCAATAACTACTATGGCATAGGGCAAAAATACACATACCGTTGTAACCGGGCGAGTTTCTGCTTTCAGATGCAACAAGAATTTCTCGAGTTCGTTAGTTCGTTCGCGAGATATGGGAGTTTGAAGTTAAGGAATGGTTGAGAAACCATCAAAATTTTCGCTGGTCTGATACTCGAAACCAATAACTGGAATGGCCTAGGGGAAAAGTACACACACCGTTGTAATCGGGCGAGTTTCTGCTTTCAGATGCAACAGGAATTTCTCGAGTTCGTCAGTTCGTTCGCGAGATATGGGAGTCTGAAGTTAAGGAATGGTTGAGAAACCATCAAAATTTTCGCTGGTCTGATACTCGAAAGCAATAACTGGAATGGCCTAGGGGAAAAGTACACACACCATTGTAATCGGGCGTGTTTCTTCTTTCAGATGCAACAGGAATTTCTCGAGTTCGTCAATCCGTTCGCGAGATATGGGAGTTAGAATTTAAGGAATGGTTGAGAAACCATCAAAATTTTCGCAAGTCTGATTCCCGAAACCAATAACTACAAACGCCTAGGGGAAAAATACACATACCGTTGTAATCGTGCGAGTTTCTACTTTCAGATGCAACAGGAATTTCTCGAGTTCGTCAATCCGTTCGCGAGATATGGGAGTTTGAAGTTAAGGAATGGTTGAGAAACCATCAAAATTTTCGCTGGTCTGATACTCGAAACCAACAACTGGAATGGCCTAGGGGAAAAGTACACACACCATTGTAATCGGGCGAGTTTCTACTTTCAGATGCAACAGGAATTTCTCGAGTTCGTCAATCCGTTCGCGAGATATGGGAGTTAGAATTTAAGGAATGGTTGGGAAACCATCAAAATTTTCGCAAGTCTGATTCCCGAAACCAATAACTATAAAGGCCTAGGGGGAAAATACACATGCCGTTGTAATCGTGCGAGTTTCTACTTTCAGATGCAACAGGAATTTCTCGAGTTCGTGAATCCGTTCGCGAGATATAGGAGTTCGAAGTTAAGGATTGGTTGAGAAACCATCAAAATTTTCGCAAGTCTGATACTCGAAACCAATAACTACTATGTCATAGGGCAAAAATACACAAACCGTTGTAATCGGGCGAGTTTCTGCTTTCAGATGCAACAAGAATTTCTCGAGTTCGTCAGTTCGTTCGCGAGATATGGGAGTCTGAAGTTAAGGAATGGTTGAGAAACCATCAAAATTTTCGCTGGTCTGATACTCGAAAGCAATAACTGGAATGGCCTAGGGGAAAAGTACACACACCATTGTAATCGGGCGTGTTTCTTCTTTCAGATGCAACAGGAATTTCTCGAGTTCGTCAATCCGTTCGCGAGATATGGGAGTTAGAATTTAAGGAATGGTTGAGAAACCATCAAAATTTTCGCAAGTCTGATTCCCGAAACCAATAACTACAAACGCCTAGGGGAAAAATACACATACCGTTGTAATCGTGAGAGTTTCTACTTTCAGATGCAACAGGAATTTCTCGAGTTCGTCAATCCGTTCGCGAGATATGGGAGTTTGAAGTTAAGGAATGGTTGAGAAATCATCAAAAATTTCGCTGGTCTGATATTCGAAACCAATAACTACTATGGTATAGGGCAAAAATACACATACCGTTGTAACCGGGCGAGTTTCTGCTTTCAGATGCAACAAGAATTTCTCGAGTTCGTTAGTTCGTTCGCGAGATATGGGAGTTTGAAGTTAAGGAATGGTTGAGAAACCATCAAAATTTTCGCTGGTCTGATACTCGAAACCAATAACTGGAATGGCCTAGGGGAAAAGTACACACACCGTTGTAATCGGGCGAGTTTCTACTTTCAGATGCAACAGGAATTTCTCGAGTTCGTCAATCCGTTCGCGAGATATGGGAGTTAGAATTTAAGGAATGGTTGAGAAATCATCAAAATTTTCGCAAGTATGATTCCCGAAACCAATAACTACAAAGGCCTAGGGGAAAAATACACATACCGTTGTAATCGTGCGAGTTTCTACTTTCAGATGCAACAGGAATTTCTCGAGTTCGTCAATCCGTTCGCGAGATATGGGAGTCTGAAGTTAAGGAATGGTTGAGAAACCATCAAAATTTTCGCTGGTCTGATACTCGAAAGCAATAACTGGAATGGCCTAGGGGAAAAGTACACACAACATTGTAATCGGGCGTGTTTCTTCTTTCAGATGCAACAGGAATTTCTCGAGTTCGTCAATCCGTTCGCGAGATATGGGAGTTAGAATTTAAGGAATGGTTGAGAAACCATCAAAATTTTCGCAAGTCTGATTCCCGAAACCAATAACTACAAACGCCTAGGGGAAAAATACACATACCGTTGTAATCGTGCGAGTTTCTACTTTCAGATGCAACAGGAATTTCTCGAGTTCGTCAATCCGTTCGCGAGATATGGGAGTTTGAAGTTAAGGAATGGTTGAGAAATCATCAAAAATTTCGCTGGTCTGATATTCGAAACCAATAACTACTATGGCATAGGGCAAAAATACACATACCGTTGTAACCGGGCGAGTTTCTGCTTTCAGATGCAACAAGAATTTCTCGAGTTCGTTAGTTCGTTCGCGAGATATGGGAGTTTGAAGTTAAGGAATGGTTGAGAAACCATCAAAATTTTCGCTGGTCTGATACTCGAAACCAATAACTGGAATGGCCTAGGGGAAAAGTACACACACCGTTGTAATCGGGCGAGTTTCTACTTTCAGATGCAACAGGAATTTCTCGAGTTCGTCAATCCGTTCGCGAGATATGGGAGTTAGAATTTAAGGAATGGTTGAGAAATCATCAAAATTTTCGCAAGTATGATTCCCGAAACCAATAGCTACAAAGGCCTAGGGGAAAAATACACATACCGTTGTAATCGTGCGAGTTTCTACTTTCAGATGCAACAGGAATTTCTCGAGTTCGTCAATCCGTTCGCGAGATATGGGAGTTAGAATTTAAGGAATGGTTGAGAAATCATCAAAATTTTCGCAAGTATGATTCCCGAAACCAATAACTACAAAGGCCTAGGGGAAAAATACACATACCGTTGTAATCGTGCGAGTTTCTACTTTCAGATGCAACAGGAATTTCTCGAGTTCGTCAATCCGTTCGCGAGATATGGGAGTTTGAAGTTAAGGAATGGTTGAGAAATCATCAAAAATTTTCGCAAGTCTGATTCCCGAAACCAATAACTACAAAGGCCTAGGGGAAAAATACACATACCGTTGTAACCGGGCGAGTTTCTGCTTTCAGATGCAACAAGAATGTCTCGAGTTCGTTAGTTCGTTCGCGAGATATGGGAGTTTGAAGTTAAGGAATGGTTGAGAAACCATCAAAATTTTCGCTGGTCTGATACTCGAAACCAATAACTGGAATGGCCTTGGGGAAAAGTACACACACCGTTGTAATCGGGCGAGTTTCTACTTTCAGATGCAACAGGAATTTCTCGAGTTCGTCAATCCGTTCGCGAGATATGGGAGTTTGAAGTTAAGGAATGGTTGAGAAACCATCAAAAATTTCGCTGGTCTGATACTCGAAACCAATAACTGGAATGGCCTAGGGGAAAAGTACACTTACCGCTGTATTCGGGCGAGTTTCTACTTTCAGATGCAACAGGAATTTCTCGAGTTCGTCAATCCGTTCGCGAGATATGGGAGTTTGAAGTTAAGGAATGGTTGAGAAATCATCAAAAATTTCGATGGTCTGATACTCGAAACCAATAACTACTATGGTATAGGGCAAAAATACACACACCGTTGTAACCGGGCGAGTTTCTGCTTTCAGATGCAACAGAAATTTCTCGAGTTCGTCAATCCGTTCGCGAGATATGGGAGTTAGAATTTAAGGAATGGTTGAGAAACCATCAAAATTTTCGCAAGTCTGATTCCCGAAACCAATAACTACAAAGGCCTAGGGGAAAAATACACATACCGTTGTAATCGTGCGAGTTTCTACTTTCAGATGCAACAGGAATTTCTCAAGTTCGTGAATCCGTTCGCGAGATATCGGAGTTCGAAGTTAAGGATTGGTTGAGAAACCATCAAAAATTACGCTGGTCTGATACTCGAAACCAATAACTGGAATGGCCTAGGGGAAAAGTACACTTACCGCTGTATTCGGGCGAGTTTCTACTTTCAGATGCAACAGGAATTTCTCGAGTTCGTCAATCCGTTCGCGAGATATGGGAGTTTGAAGTTAAGGAATGGTTGAGAAATCATCAAAAATTTCGCTGGTCTGATACTCGAAACCAATAACTACTATGGTATAGGGCAAAAATACACACACCGTTGTAACCGGGCGAGTTTCTGCTTTCAGATGCAACAAGAATTTCTCGAGTTCGTCAGTTCGTTCGCGAGATATGGGAGTTTGAAGTTAAGGAATGGTTGAGAAACCATCAAAATTTTCGCAAGTCTGATTCCCGAAACCAATAACTGGAATGGCCTAGGGGAAAAGTACACACACCATTGTAATCGGGCGAGTTTCTACTTTCATATGCAACAGGAATTTCTCGAGTTCGTCAATCCGTTCGCGAGATATGGGAGTTAGAATTTAAGGAATGGTTGAGAAACCATCAAAATTTTCGCAAGTCTGATTCCCGAAACCAATAACTATAAAGGCCTAGGGGGAAAATACACATGCCGTTGTAATCGTGCGAGTTTCTACTTTCAGATGCAACAGGAATTTCTCGAGTTCGTGAATCCGTTCGCGAGATATAGGAGTTCGAAGTTAAGGATTGGTTGAGAAACCATCAAAATTTTCGCAAGTCTGATACTCGAAACCAATAACTACTATGTCATAGGGCAAAAATACACAAACCGTTGTAACCGGGCGAGTTTCTGCTTTCAGATGCAATAAGAATTTCTCGAGTTCGTCAGTTCGTTCGCGAGATATGGGAGTCTGAAGTTAAGGAATGGTTGAGAAACCATCAAAATTTTCGCTGGTCTGATACTCGAAAGCAATAACTGGAATGGCCTAGGGGAAAAGTACACACACCATTGTAATCGGGCGTGTTTCTTCTTTCAGATGCAACAGGAATTTCTCGAGTTCGTCAATCCGTTCGCGAGATATGGGAGTTAGAATTTAAGGAATGGTTGAGAAACCATCAAAATTTTCGCAAGTCTGATTCCCGAAACCAATAACTACAAACGCCTAGGGGAAAAATACACATACCGTTGTAATCGTGCGAGTTTCTACTTTCAGATGCAACAGGAATTTCTCGAGTTCGTCAATCCGTTCGCGAGATATGGGAGTTTGAAGTTAAGGAATGGTTGAGAAATCATCAAAAATTTCGCTGGTCTGATATTCGAAACCAATAACTACTATGGTATAGGGCAAAAATACACATACCGTTGTAACCGGGCGAGTTTCTGCTTTCAGATGCAACAAGAATTTCTCGAGTTCGTTAGTTCGTTCGCGAGATATGGGAGTTTGAAGTTAAGGAATGGTTGAGAAACCATCAAAATTTTCGCTGGTCTGATACTCGAAACCAATAACTCGAATGGCCTAGGGGAAAAGTACACACACCATGGTAATCGGGCGAGTTTCTACTTTCAGATGCAACAGGAATTTCTCGAGTTCGTCAATCCGTTCGCGAGATATGGGAGTTAGAATTTAAGGAATGGTTGAGAAATCATCAAAATTTTCGCAAGTCTGATTCCCGAAACCAATAACTACAAAGGCCTAGGGGAAAAATACACATACCGTTGTAATCGTGCGAGTTTCTACTTTCAGTTGCAACAGGAATTTCTCGAGTTCGTCAAACCGTTCGCGAGATATGGGAGTTAGAATTTAAGGAATGGTTGAGAAACCATCAAAATTTTCGCAAGTCTGATTCCCGAAACCAATAACTACAAAGGCCTAGGGGAAAAATAAACATGCCGTTGTAATCGTGCGAGTTTCTACTTTCAGATGCAACAGGAATTTCTCGAGTTCGTCAATCCGTTCGCGAGATATGGGAGTTTGAAGTTAAGGAATGGTTGAGAAACCATCAAAAATTTCGCTGGTCTGATACTCGAAACCAATAACTGGAATGGCCTTGGGGAAAAGTACACTTACCGCTGTATTCGGGCGAGTTTCTACTTTCAGATGCAACAGGAATTTCTCGAGTTCGTCAATCCGTTCGCGAGATATGGGAGTTTGAAGTTAAGGAATGGTTGAGAAATCATCAAAAATTTCGATGGTCTGATACTCGAAACCAATAACTACTATGGTATAGGGCAAAAATACACACACCGTTGTAACCGGGCGAGTTTCTGCTTTCAGATGCAACAGGAATTTCTCGAGTTCGTCAATCCGTTCGCGAGATATGGGAGTTAGAATTTAAGGAATGGTTGAGAAACCATCAAAATTTTCGCAAGTCTGATTCCCGAAACCAATAACTACAATGGCCTAGGGGAAAAATACACATACCGTTGTAATCGTGCGAGTTTCTACTTTCAGATGCAACAGGAATTTCTCGAGTTCGTGAATCCGTTCGCGAGATATCGGAGTTCGAAGTTAAGGATTGGTTGAGAAACCATCAAAATTTTCGCAAGTCTGATACTCGAAACCAATAACTACTATGTCATAGGGCAAAAATACACAGACCGTTGTAACCGGGCGAGTTTCTGCTTTCAGATGCAATAAGAATTTCTCGAGTTCGTCAGTTCGTTCGCGAGATATGGGAGTCTGAAGTTAAGGAATGGTTGAGAAACCATCAAAATTTTCGCTGGTCTGATACTCGAAAGCAATAACTGGAATGGCCTAGGGGAAAAGTACACACACCACTGTAATCGGGCGTGTTGCTACTTTCAGATGCAACTAGGAATTTCTCGAGATCGTCAATCCGTTCGCCAAATATGGGTGTTAGAATTTAAGGAATGGTTGAGAAACCATCAAAATTTTCGCAAGTCTGATTCCCGAAACCAATAACTGGAATGGCCTAGGGGAAAAGTACACACACCATTGTAATCGGGCGAGTTTCTACTTTCAGATGCAACAGGAATTTCTCGAGTTCGTCAATCCGTTCGCGAGATATGGGAGTTTGAAGTTAAGGAATGGTTGAGAAACCATCGAAAATTTCGCTGGTCTGATACTCGAAACCAATAACTGGAATGGCCTAGGGGAAAAGTACACTCACCGCTGTATTCGGGCGAGTTTCTAATTTCAGATGCAACATGAATTTCTCGAGTTCGTCAATCCGTTCGCGAGATATGGGAGTTTGAAGTTAAGGAATGGTTGAGAAATCATCAAAAATTTCGCTGGTCTGATACTCGAAACCAATAACTACTATGGTATAGGGCAAAAATACACAGACCGTTGTAACCGGGCGAGTTTCTGCTTTCAGATGCAACAAGAATTTCTCGAGTTCGTCAGTTCGTTCGCGAGATATGGGAGTTTGAAGTTAAGGAATGGTTGAGAAACCATCAAAATTTTCGCTGGTCTGATACTCGAAACCAATAACTGGAATGGCCTAGGGGAAAAGTACACACACCATTGTAATCGGGCGACTTTCTACTTTCAGATGCAACAGGAATTTCTCGAGTTCGTCATTCCGTTCGCGAGATATGGGAGTTAGAATTTAAGGAATGGTTGAGAAACCACCAAAATTTTCGCAAGTCTGATTCCCGAAACCAATAACTACAAAGGCCTAGGGGAAAAATACACATGCCGTTGTAATCGTGCGAGTTTCTACTTTCAGATGCAACAGGAATTTCTCGAGTTCGTGAATCCGTTCGCGAGATATAGGAGTTCGAAGTTAAGGTATGGTTGAGACACCATCAAAATTTTCGCAAGTCTGATACTCTAAACCAATAACTACTATGGCATAGGGCAAAAATACACACACCGTTGTAACCCGGCGAGTTTCTGCTTTCAGATGCAATAAGAATTTCTCGAGTTCGTCAGTTCGTTCGCGAGATATGGGAGTCTGAAGTTAAGGAATGGTTGAGAAACCATCAAAATTTTCGCAAGTCTGATTCCCGAAACCAATAACTACAAAGGCCCAGGGGAAAAATACACATGCCGTTGTAATCGTGCGAGTTTCTACTTTCAGATGCAACAGGAATTTCTCGAGTTCGTGAATCCGTTCGCGAGATATAGGAGTTCGAAGTTAAGGAATGGTTGAGAAACCATCAAAATTTTCGCAAGTCTGATTCCCGAAACCAATAACTACTATGGCATAGGGCAAAAATACACACACCGTTGTAACCGGGCGAGTTTCTGCTTTCAGATGCAATAAGAATTTCTCGAGTTCGTCAGTTCGTTCGCGAGATATGGGAGTTCGAAGTTAAGGAATGGTTGAGAAACCATCAAAATTTTCGCTGGTCTGATACTCGAAACCAATAACTGGAATGGCCTAGGTGAAAAGAACACACAACATTGTAATCGGGCGAGTTTCTACTTTCAGATGCAACAGGAATTTCTCGAGCTCGTCAATCCGTTCGGGAGATATGGGAGTTAGAAATTAAGGAATGGTTGAGAAACCATCAAAATTTTCGCAAGTCTGATTCCCGAAACCAATAACTACAAAGGCCTAGGGGAAAAAATACACATACCGTTGTAATCGTGCGAGTTTCTACTTTCAGATGCAACAGGAATTTCTCGAGTTCGTAAATCCGTTCGCGAGATATGGGAGTTTGAAGTTAAGGAATGGTTGAGAAATCATCAAAAATTTCGCTGGTCTGATACTCGAAACCAATAACTACTATGGTATAGGGCAAAAATACACACACCGTTGTCACCGGGCGAGTTTCTGCTTTCAGATGCAACAGCAATTTCTCGACTCGACAATCCGTTCGCGAGATATGGGAGTTTGAAGTTAAGGAATGGTCGAGAAACCATCAAAATTTTCTCTGGTCTGATACTCGAAACCAATAACTGGAATGGCCTAGGGGAAAAGTACACACACCATTGTAATCGGGCGAGTTTCTACTTTCAGATGCAACAGGAATTTCTCGAGTTCGTCAATCCGTTCGCGAGATATGGGAGTTCGAAGTTAAGGAATGGTTGAGAAACCATCAAAATTTTCGCAAGTCTGATACCCGAAAACAATAACTACAATGGCCTAGGGGAAAAATAGACATACCGTTGTAATCGGGCGAGTTTCTACTTTCAGGTGTAACAGCAATTTCTCGAGTTCGTCAATCCGTTCGCCAGATATGGGAGTTTGAAATTAAGGAATGGTTGAGAAACCATCAAAATTTTCCCAAGTCTGATACTCGAAAACAATAACTACAATGGCCTAGGGGAAAAATAGACATACCGTTGTAATCGGGCGAGTTTCCACTTTCAGATGCAATAGGAATTTCTCGCGTTCGTCAATCCGTTCGCGAGATATGGGAGTTCGACGTTAAGGAAAGGTTGAGAAACCACCAAAATTTTCGCTGATCTGATACTCGAAACCAATAACTGGAATGGCCTACGGGAAAAGTACACACACCATTGTAATGGGGCGAGTTTCTACTTTCAGGTGCAACAGGAATTTCTCGAGTTCGTCAGTCCGTTCGCGAGATATGGGAGTTTGAAGTTAAGGAATGGTCGAGAAACCATCAAAATTTTCTCTGGTCTGATACTCGAAACCAATAACTGGAATGGCCTAGGGGAAAAGTACACACACCATTGTAATCGGGCGAGTTTCTACTTTCAGATGCAACAGGAATTTCTCGAGTTCGTCAATCCGTTCGCGAGATGTGGGAGTTTGACGTTAAGGAATAGATGAGAAACCATCAAAATTTTCGCTGGTCTGATACCCGAAAACAATAACTGGATGGCCTAGGAGAAAAGTACACACACCATTGTAATGGGTCGAGTTTCTACTTTCAGATGCAACAGGAATATTTCGAGTTCGTCAATCCGTTCGCGAGATATGGGAGTTTGAGGTTAAGGAATGCTTGAGAAACCATCAAAATTTTCGCAAGTCTGATACTCGAAACCAATAACTACAAAGCCTAGGGGAAAAATACACATGCTGTGGTAATCGTGCGAGTTTCTGCTTTCAGATGCAACAGGAATTTCTCGAGTTCGTCAATCCGTTCGCGAGATATGGGAGTTAGAAGTTAAGGAATGGTTGAGAAACCATCAAAATTTTCGCAAGTCTGATTCTCGAAACCAATAACTGCAATGGCCTAAGGGAAAAATAGACATACCGTTGTAATCGGGCAAGTTTCTACTTTCAGATGGAACAGCAATTTCTCGAGTTCGTCAATCCGTTCGCGAGATATGGGAGTTTGAAGTTAAGGATTGGTTAAGAAACCATCAAACTTTTCTCTGGTCTGATACTCGAAACCAATAACTGGAATGGCCTAACGGAAAAGTACACACACCATTGTAATCGGGCGACATTCTACTTTCAGATGCAACTGGAATTTCTCGAGTTCGTCAATCCGCTCGCGAGATATGGGAGTATGAAATTAAGGAATGGTTGAGCAACCATCAAAATTTTCGCAAGTCTGATACCCGCAACCAATAACTACAATGGCCGAGGGGAAAAAATACACATGCCGTTGTAATCGAGCGAGTTTCTACTTTCAGATGCTGCAGGAATTTCTCGAGTTCGTCAATCCGTTCGCGAGATATGGGAGTTTGAAGTTAAGGAAAGGTTGAGAAACCACCAAAATTTACGCTGATCTGATACTCGAAACCAATAACTGGAATGGCCTACGGGAAAAGTACACACACCATTGTAATCGGGCGAGTTTCTACTTTCAGATGCAACAGGAATTTCTCGAGTTCGTCAATCCGTTCGCGAGATATGGGAGTTCGAATTTAAGGAATGGTTGAGAAACCATCAAAATTTTCGCAAGTCTGATACTCGAAACCAATAACTACTATGGCCTAGGGGAAAAGTACACACACCATTGTAATCGGGCGCGTTTCTACTTTCAGATGCAATAGGAATTTCTCGCGTTCGTCAATCCGTTCGCGAGATGTGGGAGTTTGACGTTAAGGAATAGATGAGAAACCATCAAAATTTTCGCTGGTCTGATACCCGAAAACAATAACTGGATGGCCTAGGAGAAAAGTAAACACACCATTGTAATGGGTCGAGTTTCTACTTTCAGATGCAACAGGAATATTTCGAGTTCGTCAATCCGTTCGCGAGATATGGGAGTTTGAGGTTAAGGAATGCTTGAGAAACCATCAAAATTTTCGCAAGTCTGATACTCGAAACCAATAACTACAAAGCCTAGGGGAAAAATACACATGCTGTGGTAATCGTGCGAGTTTCTGCTTTCAGATGCAACAGGAATTTCTCGAGTTCATCAATCCGTTCGCGAGATATGGGAGTTAGAAGTTAAGGAATGGTTGAGAAACCATCAAAATTTTCGCAAGTCTGATTCTCGAAACCAATAACTACAATGGCCTAGGGGAAAAATATACATACCGTTGTAATCGGGCAAGTTTCTACTTTCAGATGGAACAGCAATTTCTCGAGTTCGTCAATCCGTTCGCGAGATATGGGAGTTTGAAGTTAAGGAATGGTTAAGAAACCATCAAACTTTTCTCTGGTCTGATACTCGAAACCAATAACTGGAATGGCCTAACGGAAAAGTACACACACCATTGTAATCGGGCGACATTCTACTTTCAGATGCAACAGGAATTTCTCGAGTTCGTCAATCCGCTCGCGAGATATGGGAGTTTGAAGTTAAGGAATGGTTGAGAAACAATCAAAATTTTCGCATGTCTGGTACTCGAAACCAATAACTGCTATTGCCTAGGGCAAAAATAGACATACCGTTGTAATCGGGCGAGTTTCTGATTTCAGATGCAACAGGAATTTCTCGAGTTCGTCAATTCGTTCGCGAGATATGGGAGTTTGAAATTAAGGAATGGTTGAGCAACCATCAAAATTTTCGTAAGTCTGATTCCCGAAACCAATAACTACAAAGGCCTAGGGGAAAAATACACATACCGTTGTAATAGGGCGAGTTTCTACTTTCAGATGCAATAGGAATTTCTCGAGTTCGTCAATCCGTTCGCGAGATATGGGAGTTTGAAGTTAAGGAATGCTTGAGAAACCATCAAAATTTTCTCTCGTCTGATACTCGAAACCAATAACTGGAATGGCCTAAGGGAAAAGTACACACACCATTGTAATGGGGCGAGTTTCTACTTTCAGATGCAACAGGAACTTCTCGAGTTCGTCAATCCGTTCGCGTGATATGGGAGTTTGATTTTAAGGAATGGTTGAGAAACCATCAAAATTTTCGCATGTCTGATACTCGAAACCTATAACTACAATGGCTTAGGGGAAAAATAGACATACCGTTGTAATCAGGCGAGTTTCTACTTTCAGATGGAACAGCAATTTCTCGAGTTCGTCAATCCGTTCGCGAGATATGGGAGTTTGAAGTTAAGGAATGGTTGAGAAACCATCAAAATTTTCTCTGGTCTGATACTCGAAACCAATAACTGGAACGGCCTAACGGAAAAGTACACACACCATTGTAATCGGGCGACTTTCTACTTTCAGATCCAACAGGAATTTCTCGAGTTCGTCAATCCGCTCGCTAGATATGGGAGTTTGAAGTTAAGGAATGGTTGAGAAACCATCAAAATTTTCGCAAGTCTGGTACTCGAAACCAATAACTGCTATGGCCTAGGGCAAAAATAGACATACCGTTGTAATCGGGCGAGTTTCTGATTTCAGATGCAACAGGAATTTCTCGAGTTCGTCAATTCGTTCGCGAGATATGGGAGTTTGAAATTAAGGAATGGTTGAGCAACCATCAAAATTTTCGTAAGTCTGATTCCCGAAACCAATAACTACAAAGGCCTAGGGGAAAAATACACATACCGTTGTAATCGGGCGAGTTTCTACTTTCAGATGCAATAGGAATTTCTCGAGTTCGTCAATCCGTTCGCGAGATATGGGAGTTTGAAGTTAAGGAATGCTTGAGAAACCATCAAAATTTTCTCTGGTCTGATACTCGAAACCAATAACTGGAATGGCCTAAGGGAAAAGTACACACACCATTGTAATGGGGCGAGTTTCTACTTTCAGATGCAACAGGAACTTCTCGAGTTCGTCAATCCGTTCGCGTGATATGGGAGTTTGATTTTAAGGAATGGTTGAGAAACCATCAAAATTTTCGCATGTCTGATACTCGAAACCTATAACTACAATGGCTTAGGGGAAAAATAGACATACCGTTGTAATCGGGCGAGTTTCTACTTTCAGATGGAACAGCAATTTCTCGAGTTCGTCAATCCGTTCGCGAGATATGGGAGTTTGAAGTTAAGGAATGGTTGAGAAACCATCAAAATTTTCTCTGGTCTGATACTCGAAACCAATAACTGGAACGGCCTAGGGGAAAAGTACACACACCATTGTAATCGGGCGACTTTCTACTTTCAGATCCAACAGGAATTTCTCGAGTTCGTCAATCCGCTCGCTAGATATGGGAGTTTGAAGTTAAGGAATGGTTGAGAAACCATCAAAATTTTCGCAAGTCTCGTACTCGAAACCAATAACTGCTATGGCCTAGGGCAAAAATAGACATACCGTTGTAATCGGGCGAGTTTCTGATTTCAGATGCAACAGGAATTTCTCGAGTTCGTCAATTCGTTCGCGAGATATGGGAGTTTGAAATTAAGGAATGGTTGAGCAACCATCAAAATTTTCGTAAGTCTGATTCCCGAAACCAATAACTACAAAGGCCTAGGGGAAAAATACACATACCGTTGTAATCGGGCGAGTTTCTACTTTCAGATGCAATAGGAATTTCTCGAGTTCGTCAATCCGTTCGCGAGATATGGGAGTTTGAAGTTAAGGAATGGTTGAGAAACCATCAAAATTTTCTCTGGTCTGATACTCGAAACCAATAACTGGAATGGCCTAACGGAAAAGTACACACACCATTGTAATCGGGCGACTTTCTACTTTCAGATGCAACAGGAATTTCTCGAGTTCGTCAATTCGTTCGCGAGATATGGGAGTTTGAAGTTAAGGAATGGTTGAGAAACCATCAAAATTTTCGCAAGTCTGATACTCGAAACCAATAACTACAAAGGCTAGGTGAAAAATTCACATGCTGTTGTAATCGTGCGAGTTTCTACTTTCAGATGCAACAGGAATTTCTCGAGTTCGTCAATCCGTTCGCGAGATATGGGAGTTTGAAGTTAAGGAATGGTTGAGAAACCATCAAAATTTTCGCATGTCTGATTCTCGAAACCAATAACTATAATACAATGGCCTAGGGGGAAAATAGACATACCGTTGTAATCGGGCAAGTTTCTACTTTCAGATGGAACAGCAATTTCTCGAGTTCGTCAATCCGTTCGCGAGATATGGGAGTTTGAAGTTAAGGAATGGTTGAGAAACCATCAAAATTTTCGCATGTCTGGTACTCGAAACCAATAACTGCTATGGCCTAGGGGAAAAGTACACACACCATTGTAATCGGGCGAGTTTCTACTTTTAGATGCAATAGGAATTTCTCGAGTTCGTCAATCCGTTCGCGAGATATGGGAGAGCAAAGTTAAGGAATGGTTGAGAAACCATCAAAATTTTCGCAAGTCTGATACTCGAAACCAATAACTACTATGGCCTAGGGGAAAAGTACACACACCATTGTAATCGGCGCGTTTCTACTTTCAGATGCAACAGGAATTTCTCGACTTCGTCAATTCGTTCGTGTGATATGAGAGTTTGAAGTTAAGGAATGGTTGAGCAGCTATCAAAATTTTCGCAAGTCTGATTCCCGAAACCCATAACTACAAAGGCCTAGGGGAAAAATACACATACCGTTGTAATCGGGCGAGTTTCCACTTTCAGATGCAATAGGAATTTCTCGCGTTCGTCAATCCGTTCGCGAGATGTGGGAGTTTGAAGTTAAGGAAAGGTTGAGAAACCACCAAAATTTTCTCACGTCTGATACTCGAAACCAATAACTGGAATGGCCTAAGGGAAAAGTACACACACCATTGTAATGGGGCGAGTTTCTACTTTCAGATGCAACAGGAACTTCTCGAGTTCGTCAATCCGTTCGCGTGATATGGGAGTTTGATTTTAAGGAATGGTTGAGAAACCATCAAAATTTTCGCACGTCTGATACTCGAAACCTATAACTACAATGGCTTAGGGGAAAAATAGACATACCGTTGTAATCGGGCGAGTTTCTACTTTCAGATGGAACAGCAATTTC
The DNA here is from genome assembly GCF_051014685.1 of Ptiloglossa arizonensis. Classification (NCBI taxonomy): domain Eukaryota; kingdom Metazoa; phylum Arthropoda; class Insecta; order Hymenoptera; family Colletidae; genus Ptiloglossa; species Ptiloglossa arizonensis. Next base: position 177,500 of record NW_027478444.1, on the reverse strand, counting down.
TCGAGTTCGTCAATCCGTTCGCGAGATATGGGAGTTTGAAGTTAAGGAATGGTTGAGAAACCATCAAAATTTTCTCTGGTCTGATACTCGAAACCAATAACTGGAACGGCCTAACGGAAAAGTACACACACCATTGTAATCGGGCGACTTTCTACTTTCAGATCCAACAGGAATTTCTCGAGTTCGTCAATCCGCTCGCTAGATATGGGAGTTTGAAGTTAAGGAATGGTTGAGAAACCATCAAAATTTTCGCAAGTCTGGTACTCGAAACCAATAACTGCTATGGCCTAGGGCAAAAATAGACATACCGTTGTAATCGGGCGAGTTTCTGATTTCAGATGCAACAGGAATTTCTCGAGTTCGTCAATTCGTTCGCGAGATATGGGAGTTTGAAATTAAGGAATGGTTGAGCAACCATCAAAATTTTCGTAAGTCTGATTCCCGAAACCAATAACTACAAAGGCCTAGGGGAAAAATACACATACCGTTGTAATCGGGCGAGTTTCTACTTTCAGATGCAATAGGAATTTCTCGAGTTCGTCAATCCGTTCGCGAGATATGGGAGTTTGAAGTTAAGGAATGGTTGAGAAACCATCAAAATTTTCTCTGGTCTGATACTCGAAACCAATAACTGGAATGGCCTAACGGAAAAGTACACACACCATTGTAATCGGGCGACTTTCTACTTACAGATGCAACAGGAATTTCTCGAGTTCGTCAATTAGTTCGCGAGATATGGGAGTTTGAAATTAAGGAATGGTTGAGCAACCATCAAAATTTTCGCAAGTCTGATACCCGCAACCAATAACTACAAAGGCCGAGGGGAAAAAATACACATACCTTTGTAATCGAGCGAGTTTCTACTTTCAGATGCTGCAGGAATTTCTCGAGTTCGTCAATCCGTTCGCGAGATATGGGAGTTTGAAGTTAAGGAAAGGTTGAGAAACCACCAAAATTTTCGCTGATCTGATACTCGAAACCAATAACTGGAATGGCCTACGGGAAAAGTACACACACCATTGTAATCGGGCGAGTTTCTACTTTCAGATGCAACAGGAATTTCTCGAGTTCGTCAATCCGTTCGCGAGATATGGGAGTTCGAAGTTAAGGAATGGTTGAGAAACCATCAAAATTTTCGCAAGTCTGATACTCGAAACCAATAACTACTATGGCCTAGGGGAAAAGTACACACACCATTGTAATCGGGCGCGTTTCTACTTTCAGATGCAACAGGAATTTCTCGAGCTCGTCAATTCGTTCGTGAGATATGAGAGTTTGAAGTTAAGGAATGGTTGAGCAGCCATCAAAATTTTCGCAAGTCTGATTCCCGAAACCCATAACTACAAAGGCCTAGGGGAAAAATACACATACCGTTGTAATCGGGCGAGTTTCCACTTTCAGATGCAATAGGAATTTCTCGCGTTCGTCAATCCGTTCGCGAGATATGGGAATTTGACGTTAAGGAATGGATGAGAAACCATCAAAATTTTCGCAGGTCTGATACTCGAAACAAATAACTGCTATGGCCTAGGGCAAAAATAGACATACCTTTGTAATCGGGCGAGTTTCTGATTTCAGATGCAACAGGAATTTCTCGAGTTCGTCAATTCGTTCGCGAGATATGGGAGCTTGAAGTTAAGGAATGGTTAAGAAACCATCAAACTTTTCTCTGGTCTGATACTCGAAACCAATAACTGGAATGGCCTAACGGAAAAGTACACACACCGTTGTAATCGGGCGACATTCTACTTTCAGATGCAACAGGAATTTCTCGAGTTCGTCAATCCGCTCGCGAGATATGGGAGTTTGAAGTTAAGGAATGGTTGAGAAACCATCAAAATTTTCGCATGTCTGGTACTCGAAACCAATAACTGCTATGGCCTAGGGCAAAAATAGACATACCTTTGTAATCGGGCGAGTTTCTGATTTCAGATGCAACAGGAATTTCTCGAGTTCGCCAATCCGTTCGCGAGATATGGGAGTTTGAAGTTAAGGAACGCTTGAGCAACCATCAAAATTTTCGCAAGTCTGACTCCCGAAGCCAAAAACTACAAAGGCCTAGGGGAAAAATACACACACCATCGTAATCGGGCGAGTTTCTACTTTCAGATGCAACGGAAATTTCTCGACTTCGTCAATCCGTTCGCGAGACATGGGAGTTCGAAGTTAAGGAATGGTTGAGAAACCATCAAAATTTTCGCAAGTTTGATACTCGAAACCAATAACTACTATGGCCTAGGGGAAAAGTACAAACACCATTGTAATCGGGCGAGTTTCTACTTTCAGATGCAACAGGAATATCTCGAGTTCGTCAGTCCGTTCGCGAGATATGGGAGTTTGAAGTTAAGGAATGGTTTAGCAACCATCAAAATTTTCGCAAGTCTGATTCCCGAAGCCAATAACTACAAAGGCCTAGGGGAAAAATACACACACCATCGTAATCGGGCGAGTTTCTACTTTCAGATGCAACGGAAATTTCTCGACTTCGTCAATCCGTTCGCGAGACATGGGAGTTCGAAGTTAAGGAATGGTTGAGAAACCATCAAAATTTTCGCAAGTTTGATACTCGAAACCAATAACTACTATGGCCTAGGGGAAAAGTACAAACACCATTGTAATCGGGCGAGTTTCTACTTTCAGATGCAACAGGAATATCTCGAGTTCGTCAGTCCGTTCGCGAGATATGGGAGTTTGAAGTTAAGGAATGGTTGAGCAACCATCAAAATTTTCGCAAGTCTGATTCCCGAAGCCAATAACTACAAAGGCCTAGGGGAAAAATACACACACCATCGTAATCGGGCGAGTTTCTACTTTCAGATGCAACGGAAATTTCTCGACTTCGTCAATCCGTTCGCGAGACATGGGAGTTCGAAGTTAAGGAATGGTTGAGAAACCATCAAAATTTTCGCAAGTTTGATACTCGAAACCGATAACAACTATGGCCTAGGGGAAAAGTACAAACACCATTGTAATCGGGCGAGTTTCTACTTTCAAATGCAACAGGAATATCTCGAGTTCGTCAGTCCGTTCGCGAGATATGGGACTTTGAAATTAAGGAACGCTTGAGCAACATCAAAATTTTCGCAAGTCTGATACTCGAAACCAATAACTAGTATGGCCTAGGGGAAAAGTACACACACCATTGTAATCGGGCGAGTTTCTACTTTCAGATGCAACAGGAATTTCTCGAGTTCGTCAATCTGTTCGCGAGATATGGGAGTTCGAAGTTAAGGAATGGTTGAGAAACCATCAAAATTTTCGCAAGTCTGATACTCGAAACCAATAACTACTATGGCCTAGGGGAAAAGTACACACACCATTGTAATCGGGCGAGTTTCTAGTTTCAGATGCAACAGGAATTTCTCGAGTTCGTCAATCCGTTCGCGAGATATGGGAGTTCGAAGTTAAGGAATGGTTGAGAAACCATCAAAATTTTCGCAAGTCTGATACTCGAAACCAATAACTACTATGGCCTAGGGGAAAAGTACACACACCGTTGTAATCGGGCGAGTTTCTAGTTTCAGATGCAACAGGAATTTCTCGAGTTCGTCAATCTGTTCGCGAGATATGGGAGTTCGAATTAAGGAATGGTTGAGAAACCATAAAAATTTTCCAAGTCTGATACACGAAACCAATAACTACAAAGGCCTAGGTGAAAAATACACACACCATTGTAATCGGGCGAGTTTCTACTGTCAGATGCAACAGGAATTTCTCGAGTTCGTCAATCCGTTCGCGAGATATGGGAGTTCGTAGTTAAGGAATGGTTGAGAAACCATTAAATTTTCGCAAGTCTGATACTCGAAACCAATAACTAGTATGGCCTAGGAGAAAAGTACACACACCATTGTAATCGGGCGAGTTTCTACTTTCAGATGCAACGGGAATTTCTCGAGTTCGTCAATCCGTTCGCGAGATATGGGAGTTTGAAGTTAAGGAATGGTTGAGCAACCATCAAAATTTTCGCAAGTCTGATTCCCGAAGCCAATAACTACAAAGGCCTAGGGGAAAAATACACACACCATTGTAATCGGGCGAGTTTCTACTTTCAGATGCAACGGGAATTTCTCGAGTTCGTCAATCCGTTCGCGAGATATGGGAGTTTGAAGTTAAGGAATGGTTGAGCAACCATCAAAATTTTCGCAAGTCTGATTCCCGAAGCCAATAACTACAAAGGCCTAGGGGAAAAATACACACACCATTGTAATCGGGCGAGTTTCTACTTTCAGATGCAACAGGAATTTCTCGAGTTCGCCAATCCGTTCCCGAGATATGGGAGTTTGAAGTTAAGGAACGCTTGAGCAACCATCAAAATTTTCGCAAGTCTGATACTCGAAATCAATAACTACTATGGCCTAGGGGGAAAGTACACACACCATTGTAATGGGGCGAGTTTCTACTTTCAGATGCAAGAGGAATTTCTCGAGTTCGGCAATCCGTTCGCGAGATATGGGAGTTGGAAGTTAAGGAACGCTTGAGCAGCCATCAAAATTTTCGCTGGTCTGATACTCGAAACCAATAACTGGAATGGCCTAGGGGAAAAGTACACACACCATTGTAATCGGGCGAGTTTCTACTTTCAGATGCAACAGGAATTTCTCGAGTTCGTCAATCCGTTCGCGAGATATGGGAGTTTGAAGTTAAGGAACGCTTGAGCAACCATCAAAATTTTCGCAAGTCTGATACTAGAAACCAATAACTACTATGGCCTAGGGGAAAAGTACAAACACCATTGTAATCGGGCGAGTTTCTACTTTCAGATGCAACAGGAATTTCTCGAGTTCGTCAATCCGTGCGCGAGATATGGGAGTTGGAAGTTAAGGAATGGTTGAGAAACCATCAAAATTTTCGCAAGTCTGATTCCCGAAACCAATAACTACAAAGGCCTAGGGGAAAAATACACACACCGTTGTAATCGGGCGAGTTTCTACTTTCAAATGGAACAGCAACTTCTCGAGTTCGTCAAACCGTTCGCGAGATATGGGAGTTTGAAGTTAAGGAATGGTTGAGAAACCATCAAAATTTTCTCTGGTATGATCCTCGAAACCAATAACTGGAATGGCCTAGCGCAAAAGTACGCACACCATTGTAATCGGGCGACTTTCTACTTTCAGACGCAACAGGAATTTCTCGAGTTCGTCAATCCGTTCACGAGATATGGGTGTTTGAAGTTAAGGAACGCTTGAGCAACCATCAAAATTTTCGCAAGTCTGAAACTAGAAACCAATAACTACTATGGCCTAGGGGAAAAGTACAAACACCATTGTAATCGGGCGAGTTTCTACTTTCAGATGCAACAGGAATTTCTCGAGTTCGACAATCCGTTCGCGAGATATGGGAGTTGGAAGTTAAGGAATGGTTGAGAAACCATCAAAATTTTCGCAAGTCTGATTCCCGAAACCAATAACTACAAAGGCCTAGGGGAAAAATACACACACCATCGTAATCGGGCGAGTTTCTACTTTCAGATGGAACAGCAACTTCTCGAGTTCGTCAATCCGTTCGCGAGATATGGGAGTTCGAAGTTAAGGCGTGGTTGAGAAACCATCAAAATTTTCGCAAATCTGATACTCGAAACCCATAACTACTATAGCCTAGGGGAGAAGGACAAACACCATTGTAATCGGGCGAGTTTCTACTTTCAGATGCAACAGGAATATCTCGAGTTCGTCAGTCCGTTCGCGAGATATGGGACTTTGAAATTAAGGAACGCTTGAGCAACATCAAAATTTTCGCAAGTCTGATACTCGAAACCAATAACTAGTATGGCCTAGGGGAAAAGTACACACACCATTGTAATCGGGCGAGTTTCTACTTTCAGATGCAACAGGAATTTCTCGAGTTCGTCAATCCGTTCGCGAGATATGGGAGTTTGAAGTTAAGGAAGGATTGAGCAACCATCAAAATTTTCGCAAGTCTGATTCCCGAAACCAATAACAACAAAGGCCTAGGGTAAAAATACACACACCGTTGTAATCGGGCGAGTTTCTGCTTTCAGATGCAACAAGAATTTCTCGAGTTCGTCAATTCGTTCGCGAGATATGGGAGTTGGAAGATAAGGAATGGTTGAGAAACCATCAAAATTTTCGCAAGTCTGATTCCCGAAACCAATATCTACAAAGGCCTAGGGGAAAAATACACACACCGTTGTAATCGGGCGAGTTTCTACTTTCAGATGGAACAGCAACTTCTCGAGTTCGTCAATCCGTTCGCGTGATATGGGAGTTTGAAGTTAAGGAATGGTTGAGAAACCATCAAAGTTTTCGCATGTCTGATACTCGAAACCAATAACTGGAATGGCCCAGAGGAAAAGTACACACACCATTGTAATCGGGCGAGTTTCTACTTTCAGATGCAACAGGAATTTTTCGAGTTCGTCAATCCGTTCGCGAGATATGGGAGTTTGAAGTTAAGGAACGCTTGAGCAACCATCAAAATTTTCGCAAGTCTGATACTAGAAACCAATAACTACTATGGCCTAGGGGAAAAGTACAAACACCATTGTAATCGGGCGCGTTTCTACTTTCAGATGCAACAGGAATTTCTCGAGTTCGTCAATCCGTTCGCGAGATATGGGAGTTGGAAGTTAAGGAATGGTTGAGAAACCATCAAAATTTTCGCAAGTCTGATTCCCAAAGCCAATAACTACAATGGCCTAGGGGAAAAATAGACATACCTTTGTAATCGGGCGAGTATCTACTTTCAGATGGAACAGCAATTTCTCAAGTTCGTCAATCCGTTCGCGAAGTATGGGAGTTTGAAGTTAAGGAATGGTTGAGAAACCATCAAAATTTTCTCTGGTCTGATACTCGAAACCAATAACTGGAATGGCGTAGCGGAAAAGCACACACACCATTGTAATGGGGCGAGTTTCTACTTTCAGATGCAACAGGAACTTCTCGAGTTCGTCAACCCGTTCGCGTGATATGGGAGTTTGAAGTTAAGGAATGGTTGAGAAACCATAAAAATTTTCGCATGTCTGATACACGAAACCAATAACTACAATGGCCTAGGGGAAAAATACACATAGCTTTGTAATCGGGCGAGTTTCTACTTTCAGATGCAACAGGAATTTCTCGAGTTCGTCCATCCGTTCGCGAGATGTGGGAGTTTGAAATTAAGGAATGGTTGAGAAACCATCAAAATTTTCGCAAGTCTGATACTCGAAAACAATAACTACTATGGCCTAGGGCAAAAATACACATACCGCTGTAATCGGGCGAGTTTCTGCTTTCAGATGCAACAAGAATTTCTCGAGTTCGTCAACTCGTTCGCGAGATGTGGGAGTTTGAAGTTAAGGAAGGATTGAGCAACCATCAAAATTTTCGCAAGTCTGATTCCCGAAACCAATAACAACAAAGGCCTAGGGGAAAAATACACAAACCGTTGTAATCGGGCGAGTTTCTAATTTCAGATGGAACAGCAATTTCTCGTGTTTGTCAATCCGTTCGCGAGATATGGGAGTTTGAAATTAAGGAATGGTTGAGAAACCATCAAAATTTTCGCAAGTCTGATACTCGAAAACAATAACTACTATGGTCTAGGGCAAAAATACACATACCGTTGTAATCGGGCGAGTTTCTGCTTTCAGATGCAATAGGAATTTCTCGAGTTCGTCAATCCGTTCGCGTGATATGGGAGTTTGAAATTAAGGAATGGTTGAGAAACCATCAAAATTTTCGCATGTCTGATACTCGAAACCAATAACTGGAATGGCCGGGAGGAAAAGTACACACACCATTGTAATGGGGCGAGCTTCTACTTTCAGATGCAACAGGAACTTCTCGAGTTCGTCAATCCGTTCGCGTGATATGGGAGTTTGAAGTTAAGGAATGGTTGAGAAACCATCAAAATTTTCGCAAGTCTGATTCCCAAAGCCAATAACTACTATGGCCTAGGGGAAAAGTACAAACACCATTGTAATCGGGCGAGTTTCTACTTTCAGATGCAACAGGAATATCTCGAGTTCGTCAGTCCGTTCGCGAGATATGGGAGTTTGAAATTAAGGAACGCTTGAGCAACATCAAAATTTTCGCAAGTCTGATACTCGAAACCTATAACTACAATGGCCTAGGGGAAAAATAGACATACCTTTGTAATCGGGCGAGTTTCTACTTTCTGATGGAACAGCAATTTCTCAAGTTCGTCAATCCGTTCGCGAAGTATGGGAGTTTGAAGTTAAGGAATGGTTGAGAAACCATCAAAATTTTCTCTGGTCTGATACTCGAAACCAATAACTGGAATGGCGTAGCGGAAAAGTACACACACCATTGTAATGGGGCGAGTTTCTACTTTCAGATGCAACAGGAACTTCTCGAGTTCGTCAACCCGTTCGCGTGATATGGGAGTTTGAAGTTAAGGAATGGTTGAGAAACCATAAAAATTTTCGCATGTCTGATACACGAAACCAATAACTACAATGGCCTAGGGGAAAAATACACATAGCTTTGTAATCGGGCGAGTTTCTACTTTCAGATGCAACAGGAATTTCTCGAGTTCGTCCATCCGTTCGCGAGATGTGGGAGTTTGAAATTAAGGAATGGTTGAGAAACCATCAAAATTTTCGCAAGTCTGATACTCGAAAACAATAACTACTATGGCCTAGGGCAAAAATACACATACCGCTGTAATCGGGCGAGTTTCTGCTTTCAGATGCAACAAGAATTTCTCGAGTTCGTCAATTCGTTCGCGAGATGTGGGAGTTTGAAGTTAAGGAAGGATTGAGCAACCATCAAAATTTTCGCAAGTCTGATTCCCGAAACCAATAACAACAAAGGCCTAGGGGAAAAATACACAAACCGTTGTAATCGGGAGAGTTTCTAATTTCAGATGGAACAGCAATTTCTCGAGTTTGTCAATCCGTTCGCGAGATATGGGAGTTTGAAATTAAGGAATGGTTGAGAAACCATCAAAATTTTCGCAAGTCTGATACTCGAAAACAATAACTACTATGGTCTAGGGCAAAAATACACATACCGTTGTAATCGGGCGAGTTTCTGCTTTCAGATGCAATAGGAATTTCTCGAGTTCGTCAATCCGTTCGCGTGATATGGGAGTTTGAAATTAAGGAATGGTTGAGAAACCATCAAAATTTTCGCATGTCTGATACTCGAAACCAATAACTGGAATGGCCGGGAGGAAAAGTACACACACCATTGTAATGGGGCGAGTTTCTACTTTCAGATGCAACAGGAACTTCTCGAGTTCGTCAATCCGTTCGCGTGATATGGGAGTTAGAAGTTAAGGAATGGTTGAGAAACCATCAAAATTTTCGCACGTCTGATACTCGAAACCAATAACTGGAATGGCCTAGAGGAAAAGCACACACACCATTGTAATGGGGCGAGTTTCTACTTTCAGATGCAACAGGAATTTCTCCAGTTCGTCAATCCGTTCGCGAGATATGGGAGTTCGAAGTTAAGGAATGGTTGAGAAACCATCAAAATTTTCGCATGTCTGATACACGAAACCAATAACTACAATGGCCTAGGGGAAAAATACACATAGCTTTGTAATCGGGCGAGTTTCTACTTTCAGATGCAACAGGAATTTCTCGAGTTCGTCCATCCGTTCGCGAGATGTGGGAGTTTGAAATTAAGGAATGGTTGAGAAACCATCAAAATTTTCGCAAGTCTGATACTCGAAAACAATAACTACTATGGCCTAGGGCAAAAATACACATACCGCTGTAATCGGGCGAGTTTCTGCTTTCAGATGCAACAAGAATTTCTCGAGTTCGTCAATTCGTTCGCGAGATGTGGGAGTTTGAAGTTAAGGAAGGATTGAGCAACCATCAAAATTTTCGCAAGTCTGATTCCCGAAACCAATAACAACAAAGGCCTAGGGGAAAAATACACAAACCGTTGTAATCGGGAGAGTTTCTAATTTCAGATGGAACAGCAATTTCTCGAGTTTGTCAATCCGTTCGCGAGATATGGGAGTTTGAAATTAAGGAATGGTTGAGAAACCATCAAAATTTTCGCAAGTCTGATACTCGAAAACAATAACTACTATGGTCTAGGGCAAAAATACACATACCGTTGTAATCGGGCGAGTTTCTGCTTTCAGATGCAATAGGAATTTCTCGAGTTCGTCAATCCGTTCGCGTGATATGGGAGTTTGAAATTAAGGAATGGTTGAGAAACCATCAAAATTTTCGCATGTCTGATACTCGAAACCAATAACTGGAATGGCCGGGAGGAAAAGTACACACACCATTGTAATGGGGCGAGTTTCTACTTTCAGATGCAACAGGAACTTCTCGAGTTCGTCAATCCGTTCGCGTGATATGGGAGTTAGAAGTTAAGGAATGGTTGAGAAACCATCAAAATTTTCGCACGTCTGATACTCGAAACCAATAACTGGAATGGCCTAGAGGAAAAGCACACACACCATTGTAATGGGGCGAGTTTCTACTTTCAGATGCAACAGGAATTTCTCCAGTTCGTCAATCCGTTCGCGAGATATGGGAGTTCGAAGTTAAGGAATGGTTGAGAAACCATCAAAATTTTCGCAAGTCTGATTCCCAAAGCCAATAACTACTATGGCCTAGGGGAAAAGTACAAACACCATTGTAATCGGGCGAGTTTCTACTTTCAGATGCAACAGGAATATCTCGAGTTCGTCAGTCCGTTCGCAAGATATGGGAGTTTGAAATTAAGGAACGCTTGAGCAACATCAAAATTTTCGCAAGTCTGATACTCGAAACCTATAACTACAATGGCCTAGGGGAAAAATAGACATACCTTTGTAATCGGGCAAGTTTCTACTTTCAGATGGAACAGCAATTTCTCAAGTTCGTCAATCCGTTCGCGAAGTATGGGAGTTTGAAGTTAAGGAATGGTTGAGAAACCATCAAAATTTTCTCTGGTCTGATACTCGAAACCAATAACTGGAATGGCGTAGCGGAAAAGTACACACACCATTGTAATGGGGCGAGTTTCTACTTTCAGATGCAACAGGAACTTCTCGAGTTCGTCAACCCGTTCGCGTGATATGGGAGTTTGAAGTTAAGGAATGGTTGAGAAACCATAAAAATTTTCGCATGTCTGATACACGAAACCAATAACTACAATGGCCTAGGGGAAAAATACACATAGCTTTGTAATCGGGCGAGTTTCTACTTTCAGATGCAACAGGAATTTCTCGAGTTCGTCCATCCGTTCGCGAGATGTGGGAGTTTGAAATTAAGGAATGGTTGAGAAACCATCAAAATTTTCGCAAGTCTGATACTCGAAAACAATAACTACTATGGCCTAGGGCAAAAATACACATACCGCTGTAATCGGGCGAGTTTCTGCTTTCAGATGCAACAAGAATTTCTCGAGTTCGTCAATTCGTTCGCGAGATGTGGGAGTTTGAAGTTAAGGAAGGATTGAGCAACCATCAAAATTTTCGCAAGTCTGATTCCCGAAACCAATAACAACAAAGGCCTAGGGGAAAAATACACAAACCGTTGTAATCGGGCGAGTTTCTAATTTCAGATGGAACAGCAATTTCTCGAGTTTGTCAATCCGTTCGCGAGATATGGGAGTTTGAAATTAAGGAATGGTTGAGAAACCATCAAAATTTTCGCAAGTCTGATACTCGAAAACAATAACTACTATGGTCTAGGGCAAAAATACACATACCGTTGTAATCGGGCGAGTTTCTGCTTTCAGATGCAATAGGAATTTCTCGAGTTCGTCAATCCGTTCGCGTGATATGGGAGTTTGAAATTAAGGAATGGTTGAGAAACCATCAAAATTTTCGCATGTCTGATACTCGAAACCAATAACTGGAATGGCCGGGAGGAAAAGTACACACACCATTGTAATGGGGCGAGTTTCTACTTTCAGATGCAACAGGAACTTCTCGAGTTCGTCAATCCGTTCGCGTGATATGGGAGTTAGAAGTTAAGGAATGGTTGAGAAACCATCAAAATTTTCGCGCGTCTGATACTCGAAACCAATAACTGGAATGGCCTAGAGGAAAAGCACACACACCATTGTAATGGGGCGAGTTTCTACTTTCAGATGCAACAGGAATTTCTCGAGTTCGTCAATCCGTTCGCGAGATATGGGAGTTAGAATTTAAGGAATGGTTGAGAAACCATCAAAATTTTCACAAGTCTGATACTCGAAACCAATAACTACTATGGCCTAGGAGAAAAGTACGCACACCGTTGTAATCGAGCGAGTTTCTACTTTCAGATGCAACAGGAATTTCTCGAGTACGTCAATCCGTTCGCAAGATATGGGAGTTTGTAGTTAAGGAATGGATGAGAAACCATCAAAATTTTCGCTTGTCTGATACTCGAAACCAATGACTGGAATGGCCTAGGGGAAAAGTAAACTCACCATTGTAATCGGGCGAGTTTCTACTTTCAGATGCAACAGGAATTTCTCGAGTTCGTCAGTCCGTTCGCGAGATATGGGAGTTTGAAATTAAGGAACGCTTGAGCAACATCAAAATTTTCGCAAGTCTGATACTCGAAACCAATAACTACTATGGCCTAGGGGAAAAGTACACACACCATTGTAATCGGGCGAGTTTCTACTTTCAGATGCAACAGGAATTTCTCGAGTTCGTCAATCCGTTCGCGAGATATGGGAGTTTGAAGTTAAGGAATGGTTGAGCAACCATCAAAATTTTCGCAAGTCCGATTCCCGAAGCCAATAACTACAAAGGCCTAGGGGAAAAATACATATACCGTTGTAATCGTGCGAGTTTCTAGTTTCAGATGCAACAGGAATTTCTCGAGTTCGTCAATCCGTTCGCGAGATATGGGAGTTCGAAGTTAAGCAATGGTTGAGAAACCATCAAAATTTTCGCATGTCTGATACTCGAAACCTATAACTACTATGGCCTAGGGGAAAAGTACACACACCATTGTAATCGGGCGAGCTTCTACTTTCGGATGCAACAGGAATTTCTCGAGTTCGTCAATCCGTTCGCGAGACATGGGAGTTCGATGTTAAGGAATGGTTGAGAAACCATCAAAATTTTCGCAAGTCTGATTCCCGAAACCAATATCTACAAAGGCCTAGGGGAAAAATACACATACCGTTGTAATCGGGCGAGTTTCTGCTGTCAGATGCAACAGGAATTTCTCGAGTTCGTCAATCCGTTCGCGAGATATGGGAGTTCGAAGTTAAGGAATGGTTGAGAAACCATCAAAATTTTCGCAAGTCTGATACTCGAAACCAATAACTACTATGGCCTAGGGGAAAAGTACAAACACCATTGTAATCGGGAGAGATTCTACTTTCAGATGCAACAGGAATTTCTCGAGTTCGTCAGTCCGTTCGCGAGATATGGGAGTTTGAAGTTAAGGAATGGTTGAGCAACCATCAAAATTTTCGCAAGTCTGATTCCCGAAGCCAATAACTACAAAGGCCTAGGGGAAAAATACACACACCATCGTAATCGGGCGAGTCTCTACTTTCAGATGCAACGGAAATTTCTCGACTTCGTCAATCCGTTCGCGAGACATGGGAGTTCGAAGTTAAGGAATGGTTGAGAAACCATCAAAATTTTCGCAAGTTTGCTACTCGAAACCAATAACTACAATGGCCTAGGGGAAAAATACACATAGCTTTGTAATCGGGCGAGTTTCTACTTTCAGATGCAACAGGAATTTCTCGAGTTCGTCCATCCGTTCGCGAGATGTGGGAGTTTGAAATTAAGGAATGGTTGAGAAACCATCAAAATTTTCGCAAGTCTGATACTCGAAAACAATAACTACTATGGCCTAGGGCAAAAATACACATACCGCTGTAATCGGGCGAGTTTCTGCTTTCAGATGCAACAAGAATTTCTCGAGTTCGTCAATTCGTTCGCGAGATGTGGGAGTTTGAAGTTAAGGAAGGATTGAGCAACCATCAAAATTTTCGCAAGTCTGATTCCCGAAACCAATAACAACAAAGGCCTAGGGGAAAAATACACAAACCGTTGTAATCGGGCGAGTTTCTAATTTCAGATGGAACAGCAATTTCTCGAGTTTGTCAATCCGTTCGCGAGATATGGGAGTTTGAAATTAAGGAATGGTTGAGAAACCATCAAAATTTTCGCAAGTCTGATACTCGAAAACAATAACTACTATGGTCTAGGGCAAAAATACACATACCGTTGTAATCGGGCGAGTTTCTGCTTTCAGATGCAATAGGAATTCCTCGAGTTCGTCAATCCGTTCGCGTGATATGGGAGTTTGAAATTAAGGAATGGTTGAGAAACCATCAAAATTTTCGCATGTCTGATACTCGAAACCAATAACTGGAATGGCCTGGAGGAAAAGTACACACACCATTGTAATGGGGCGAGTTTCTACTTTCAGATGCAACAGGAACTTCTCGAGTTCGTTAATCCGTTCGCGTGATATGGGAGTTAGAAGTTAAGGAATGGTTGAGAAACCATCAAAATTTTCGCGCGTCTGATACTCGAAACCAATAACTGGAATGGCCTAGAGGAAAAGCACACACACCATTGTAATGGGGCGAGTTTCTACTTTCAGATGCAACAGGAATTTCTCCAGTTCGTCAATCCGTTCGCGAGATATGGGAGTTAGAATTTAAGCAATGGTTGAGAAACCATCAAAATTTTCACAAGTCTGATACTCGAAACCAATAACTACTATGGCCTAGGAGAAAAGTACGCACACCGTTGTAATCGAGCGAGTTTCTACTTTCAGATGCAACAGGAATTTCTCGAGTACGTCAATCCGTTCGCAAGATATGGGAGTTTGTAGTTAAGGAATGGATGAGAAACCATCAAAATTTTCGCTTGTCTGATACTCGAAACCAATGACTGGAATGGCCTAGGGGAAAAGTAAACTCACCATTGTAATCGGGCGAGTTTCTACTTTCAGATGCATCAGGAATTTCTCGAGTTCGTCAGTCCGTTCGCGAGATATGGGAGTTTGAAATTAAGGAACGCTTGAGCAACATCAAAATTTTCGCAAGTCTGATACTCGAAACCAATAACTACTATGGCCTAGGGGAAAAGTACACACACCATTGTAATCGGGCGAGTTTCTACTTTCAGATGCAACAGGAATTTCTCGAGTTCGTCAATCCGTTCGCGAGATATGGGAGTTTGAAGTTAAGGAATGGTTGAGCAACCATCAAAATTTTCGCAAGTCCGATTCCCGAAGCCAATAACTACAAAGGCCTAGGGGAAAAATACATATACCGTTGTAATCGTGCGAGTTTCTAGTTTCAGATGCAACAGGAATTTCTCGAGTTCGTCAATCCGTTCGCGAGATATGGGAGTTCGAAGTTAAGCAATGGTTGAGAAACCATCAAAATTTTCGCATGTCTGATACTCGAAACCTATAACTACTATGGCCTAGGGGAAAAGTACACACACCATTGTAATCGGGCGAGCTTCTACTTTCGGATGCAACAGGAATTTCTCGAGTTCGTCAATCCGTTCGCGAGACATGGGAGTTCGATGTTAAGGAATGGTTGAGAAACCATCAAAATTTTCGCAAGTCTGATTCCCGAAACCAATATCTACAAAGGCCTAGGGGAAAAATACACATACCGTTGTAATCGGGCGAGTTTCTGCTGTCAGATGCAACAGGAATTTCTCGAGTTCGTCAATCCGTTCGCGAGATATGGGAGTTCGAAGTTAAGGAATGGTTGAGAAACCATCAAAATTTTCGCAAGTCTGATACTCGAAACCAATAACTACTATGGCCTAGGGGAAAAGTACAAACACCATTGTAATCGGGAGAGATTCTACGTTCAGATGCAACGGAAATTTCTCGACTTCGTCAATCCGTTCGCGAGACATGGGAGTTCGAAGTTAAGGAATGGTTGAGAAACCATCAAAATTTTCGCAAGTTTGCTACTCGAAACCAATAACTACTATGGCCTAGGGGAAAAGTACAAACACCATTGTAATCGGGCGAGTTTCTACTTTCATATGCAACAGGAGTATCTCGAGTTCGTCAGTCCGTTCGCGAGATATGGGAGTTTGAAATTAAGGAATGGTTGAGCAACTATCAAAATTTTCGCAAGTCCGATTCCCGAAGCCAATAACTACAAAGGCCTAGGGGAAAAATACATATACCGTTGTAATCGTGCGAGTTTCTAGTTTCAGATGCAACAGGAATTTCTCGAGTTTGTCAATCCGTTCGCGAGATATGGGAGTTTGAAATTAAGGAACGCTTGAGCAACATCAAAATTTTCGCAAGTCTGATACTCGAAACCTATAACTACAATGGCCTAGGGGAAAAATAGACATACCTTTGTAATCGGGCGAGTTTCTACTTTCAGATGGAACAGCAATTTCTCAAGTTCGTCAATCCGTTCGCGAAGTATGGGAGTTTGAAGTTAAGGAATGTTTGAGAAACCATCAAAATTTTCTCTGGTCTGATACTCGAAACCAATAACTGGAATGGCGTAGCGGAAAAGTACACACACCATTGTAATGGGGCGAGTTTCTACTTTCAGATGCAACAGGAACTTCTCGAGTTCGTCAACCCGTTCGCGTGATATGGGAGTTTGAAGTTAAGGAATGGTTGAGAAACCATAAAAATTTTCGCATGTCTGATACACGAAACCAATAACTACAATGGCCTAGGGGAAAAATACACATAGCTTTGTAATCGGGCGAGTTTCTACTTTCAGATGCAACAGGAATTTCTCGAGTTCGTCCATCCGTTCGCGAGATGTGGGAGTTTGAAATTAAGGAATGGTTGAGAAACCATCAAAATTTTCGCAAGTTTGCTACTCGAAACCAATAACTACAATGGCCTAGGGGAAAAATACACAAACCGTTGTAATCGGGCGAGTTTCTAATTTCAGATGGAACAGCAATTTCTCGAGTTTGTCAATCCGTTCGCGAGATATGGGAGTTTGAAATTAAGGAATGGTTGAGAAACCATCAAAATTTTCGCAAGTCTGATACTCGAAAACAATAACTACTATGGTCTAGGGCAAAAATACACATACCGTTGTAATCGGGCGAGTTTCTGCTTTCAGATGCAATAGGAATTCCTCGAGTTCGTCAATCCGTTCGCGTGATATGGGAGTTTGAAATTAAGGAATGGTTGAGAAACCATCAAAATTTTCGCATGTCTGATACTCGAAACCAATAACTGGAATGGCCTGGAGGAAAAGTACACACACCATTGTAATGGGGCGAGTTTCTACTTTCAGATGCAACAGGAACTTCTCGAGTTCGTCAATCCGTTCGCGTGATATGGGAGTTAGAAGTTAAGGAATGGTTGAGAAACCATCAAAATTTTCGCGCGTCTGATACTCGAAACCAATAACTGGAATGGCCTAGAGGAAAAGCACACACACCATTGTAATGGGGCGAGTTTCTACTTTCAGATGCAACAGGAATTTCTCCAGTTCGTCAATCCGTTCGCGAGATATGGGAGTTAGAATTTAAGGAATGGTTGAGAAACCATCAAAATTTTCACAAGTCTGATACTCGAAACCAATAACTACTATGGCCTAGGAGAAAAGTACGCACACCGTTGTAATCGAGCGAGTTTCTACTTTCAGATGCAACAGGAATTTCTCGAGTACGTCAATCCGTTCGCAAGATATGGGAGTTTGTAGTTAAGGAATGGATGAGAAACCATCAAAATTTTCGCTTGTCTGATACTCGAAACCAATGACTGGAATGGCCTAGGGGAAAAGTAAACTCACCATTGTAATCGGGCGAGTTTCTACTTTCAGATGCATCAGGAATTTCTCGAGTTCGTCAGTCCGTTCGCGAGATATGGGAGTTTGAAATTAAGGAACGCTTGAGCAACATCAAAATTTTCGCAAGTCTGATACTCGAAACCAATAACTACTATGGCCTAGGGGAAAAGTACACACACCATTGTAATCGGGCGAGTTTCTACTTTCAGATGCAACAGGAATTTCTCGAGTTCGTCAATCCGTTCGCGAGATATGGGAGTTTGAAGTTAAGGAATGGTTGAGCAACCATCAAAATTTTCGCAAGTCCGATTCCCGAAGCCAATAACTACAAAGGCCTAGGGGAAAAATACATATACCGTTGTAATCGTGCGAGTTTCTAGTTTCAGATGCAACAGGAATTTCTCGAGTTCGTCAATCCGTTCGCGAGATATGGGAGTTCGAAGTTAAGCAATGGTTGAGAAACCATCAAAATTTTCGCATGTCTGATACTCGAAACCTATAACTACTATGGCCTAGGGGAAAAGTACACACACCATTGTAATCGGGCGAGCTTCTACTTTCGGATGCAACAGGAATTTCTCGAGTTCGTCAATCCGTTCGCGAGACATGGGAGTTCGATGTTAAGGAATGGTTGAGAAACCATCAAAATTTTCGCAAGTCTGATTCCCGAAACCAATATCTACAAAGGCCTAGGGGAAAAATACACATACCGTTGTAATCGGGCGAGTTTCTGCTGTCAGATGCAACAGGAATTTCTCGAGTTCGTCAATCCGTTCGCGAGATATGGGAGTTCGAAGTTAAGGAATGGTTGAGAAACCATCAAAATTTTCGCAAGTCTGATACTCGAAACCAATAACTACTATGGCCTAGGGGAAAAGTACAAACACCATTGTAATCGGGAGAGATTCTACTTTCAGATGCAACAGGAATTTCTCGAGTTCGTCAGTCCGTTCGCGAGATATGGGAGTTTGAAGTTAAGGAATGGTTGAGCAACCATCAAAATTTTCGCAAGTCTGATTCCCGAAGCCAATAACTACAAAGGCCTAGGGGAAAAATACACACACCATCGTAATCGGGCGAGTCTCTACTTTCAGATGCAACGGAAATTTCTCGACTTCGTCAATCCGTTCGCGAGACATGGGAGTTCGAAGTTAAGGAATGGTTGAGAAACCATCAAAATTTTCGCAAGTTTGCTACTCGAAACCAATAACTACTATGGCCTAGGGGAAAAGTACAAACACCATTGTAATCGGGCGAGTTTCTACTTTCATATGCAACAGGAGTATCTCGAGTTCGTCAGTCCGTTCGCGAGATATGGGAGTTTGAAATTAAGGAACGCTTGAGCAACATCAAAATTTTCGCAAGTCTGATACTCGAAACCAATAACTACTATGGCCTAGGGGAGAAGTACACACACCATTGTAATCGGGCGAGTTTCTACTTTCAGATGCAACAGGAATTTCTCGAGTTCGTCAGTCCGTTCGCGAGATATGGGAGTTTGAAATTAAGGAACGCTTGAGCAACATCAAAATTTTCGCAAGTCTGATACTCGAAACCAATAACTACTATGGCTTAGGGGAAAAGTACACACACCAATGTAATCGGGCGAGTTTCTACTTTCAGATGCAACAGGAATTTCTCGAGTTCGTCAATCCGTTCGCGAGATATGGGAGTTTGAAGTTAAGGAATGGTTGAGCAACTATCAAAATTTTCGCAAGTCCGATTCCCGAAGCCAATAACTACAAAGGCCTAGGGGAAAAATACATATACCGTTGTAATCGTGCGAGTTTCTAGTTTCAGATGCAACAGGAATTTCTCGAGTTCGTCAATCCGTTCGCGGGATATGGGAGTTCGAAGTTAAGGAATGGTTGAGAAACCATCAAAATTTTCGCATGTCTGATGCTCGAAACCAATAACTACTATGGCCTAGGGGAAAAGTACAAACACCATTGTAATCGGGCGAGTTTCTACTGCCAGATGCAACAGGAATTTCTCGAGTTCGTCAATCCGTTCGCGAGATATGGGAGTTCGAAGTTAAGGAATGGTTGAGAAACCATCAAAATTTTCGCAAGTCTGATACTCGAAACCAATAACTACTATGGCCTAGGGGAAAAGTACAAACACCATTGTAATCGGGCGAGTTTCTACTTTCAGATGCAACAGGAATTTCTCGAGTTCGTCAGTCCGTTCGCGAGATATGGGAGTTTGAAATTAAGGAACGCTTGAGCAACATCAAAATTTTCGCAAGTCTGATACTCGAAACCAATAACTACTATGGCCTAGGGGAAAAGTACACACACCATTGTAATCGGGCGAGTTTCTACTGTCAGATGCAACAGGAATTTCTCGAGTTCGTCAATCCGTTCGCGAGGTATGGGAGTTCGAAGTTAAGGAATGGTTGAGAAACCATCAAAATTTTCGCAAGTCTGATACTCGAAACCAATAACTACTATGGCCTAGGGGAAAAGTACAAACACCGTTGTAATCGGGCGAGTTTCTACTTTCAGATGCAACAGGAATTTCTCGAGTTCGTCAATCCGTTCGCGAGATATGGCAGTTCGAAGTTAAGGAATGGTTGAGAAACCATCAAAATTTTCGCAAGTCTGATACTCGAAACCAATAACTACTATGGCCTAGGGGAAAAGTACACACACCATTGTAATCGGGCGAGTTTCTACTGTCAGATGCAACAGGAATTTCTCGAGTTCGTCAATCCGTTCGCGAGGTATGGGAGTTCGAAGTTAAGGAATGGTTGAGAAACCATCAAAATTTTCGCAAGTCTGATACTCGAAACCAATAACTACTATGGCCTAGGGGAAAAGTACAAACACCATTGTAATCGGGCGAGATTCTACTTTCAGATGCAACAGGAATTTCTCGAGTTCGTCAATCCGTTCGCGAGACATGGGAGTTCGATGTTAAGGAATGGTTGAGAAACCATCAAAATTTTCGCAAGTCTGATACTCGAAACCAATAACTACTATGGCCTAGGGGAAAAGTACAAACACCATTGTAATCGGGCGAGTTTCTACTTTCAGATGCAACAGGAATTTCTCGAGTTCGTCAGTCCGTTCGCGAGATATGGGAGTTTGAAATTAAGGAACGCTTGAGCAACATCAAAATTTTCGCAAGTCTGATACTCGAAACCAATAACTACTATGGCCTAGGGGAAAAGTACACACACCATTGTAATCGGGCGAGTTTCTACTGTCAGATGCAACAGGAATTTCTCGAGTTCGTCAATCCGTTCGCGAGGTATGGGAGTTCGAAGTTAAGGAATGGTTGAGAAACCATCAAAATTTTCGCAAGTCTGATACTCGAAACCAATAACTACTATGGCCTAGGGGAAAAGTACAAACACCATTGTAATCGGGCGAGTTTCTACTTTCAGATGCAACAGGAATTTCTCGAGTTCGTCAATCCGTTCGCGAGACATGGGAGTTCGATGTTAAGGAATGGTTGAGAAACCATCAAAATTTTCGCAAGTCTGATACTCGAAACCAATAACTACTATGGCCTAGGGGAAAAGTACAAACACCATTGTAATCGGGAGAGATTCTACTTTCAGATGCAACAGGAATTTCTCGAGTTCGTCAGTCCGTTCGCGAGATATGGGAGTTTGAAGTTAAGGAATGGTTGAGCAACCATCAAAATTTTCGCAAGTCTGATTCCCGAAGCCAATAACTACAAAGGCCTAGGGGAAAAATACACACACCATCGTAATCGGGCGAGTCTCTACTTTCAGATGCAACGGAAATTTCTCGACTTCGTCAATCCGTTCGCGAGACATGGGAGTTCGAAGTTAAGGAATGTTTGAGAAACCATCAAAATTTTCGCAAGTTTGCTACTCGAAACCAATAACTACTATGGCCTAGGGGAAAAGTACAAACACCATTGTAATCGGGCGAGTTTCTACTTTCATATGCAACAGGAGTATCTCGAGTTCGTCAGTCCGTTCGCGAGATATGGGAGTTTGAAATTAAGGAACGCTTGAGCAACATCAAAATTTTCGCAAGTCTGATACTCGAAACCAATAACTACTATGGCCTAGGGGAGAAGTACACACACCATTGTAAAAGGGCGAGTTTCTACTTTCAGATGCAACAGGAATTTCTCGAGTTCGTCAGTCCGTTCGCGAGATATGGGAGTTTGAAATTAAGGAACGCTTGAGCAACATCAAAATTTTCGCAAGTCTGATACTCGAAACCAATAACTACTATGGCCTAGGGGAAAAGTACACACACCAATGTAATCGGGCGAGTTTCTACTTTCAGATGCAACAGGAATTTCTCGAGTTCGTCAATCCGTTCGCGAGATATGGGAGTTTGAAGTTAAGGAATGGTTGAGCAACCATCAAAATTTTCGCAAGTCCGATTCCCGAAGCCAATAACTACAAAGGCCTAGGGGAAAAATACATATACCGTTGTAATCGTGCGAGTTTCTAGTTTCAGATGCAACAGGAATTTCTCGAGTTCGTCAATCCGTTCGCGAGGTATGGGAGTTCGAAGTTAAGGAATGGTTGAGAAACCATCAAAATTTTCGCAAGTCTGATACTCGAAACCAATAACTACTATGGCCTAGGGGAAAAGTACAAACACCATTGTAATCGGGCGAGTTTCTACTTTCAGATGCAACAGGAATTTCTCGAGTTCGTCAATCCGTTCGCGAGATATGGCAGTTCGAAGTTAAGGAATGGTTGAGAAACCATCAAAATTTTCGCAAGTCTGATACTCGAAACCAATAACTACTATGGCCTAGGGGAAAAGTACAAACACCATTGTAATCGGGAGAGTTTCTACTTTCAGATGCAACAGGAATTTCTCGAGTTCGTCAGTCCGGTCGCGAGATATGGGAGTTTGAAGTTAAGGAATGGTTGAGCAACCATCAAAATTTTCGCAAGTCTGATTCCCGAAGCCAATAACTACAAATGCCTAGGGGAAAAATACACACACCATCGTAATCGGGCGAGTTTCTACTTTCAGATGCAACGGAAATTTCTCGACTTCGTCAATCTGTTCGCGAGACGTGGGAGTTCGAAGTTAAGGAATGGTTGAGAAACCATCAAAATTTTCGCAAGTTTGATACTCGAAACCAATAACTACTATGGCCTAGGGGAAAAGTACAAACACCATTGTAATCGGGCGAGTTTCTACTTTCATATGCAACAGGAATATCTCGAGTTCGTCAGTCCGTTCGCGAGATATGGGAGTTTGAAATTAAGGAACGCTTGAGCAACATCAAAACTTTCGCAAGTCTGATACTCGAAACCAATAACTACTATGGCCTAGGGGAAAAGTACACACACCAATGTAATCGGGCGAGTTTCTACTTTCAGATGCAACAGGAATTTCTCGAGTTCGTCAATCCGTTCGCGAGATATGGGAGTTTGAAATTAAGGAACGCTTGAGCAACATCAAAATTTTCGCAAGTCTGATACTCGAAACCAATAACTACTATGGCCTAGGGGAAAAGTACACACACCAATGTAATCGGGCGAGTTTCTACTTTCAGATGCAACAGGAATTTCTCGAGTTCGTCATTCCGTTCGCGAGATATGGGAGTTCGAAGTTAAGGAATGGTTGAGAAACCATCAAAATTTTCGCAAGTCTGATACTCGAAACCAATAACTACTATGGCCTAGGGGAAAAGTACAAACACCATTGTAATCGGGAGAGATTCTACTTTCAGATGCAACAGGAATTTCTCGAGTTCGTCAGTCCGTTCGCGAGATATGGGAGTTTGAAGTTAAGGAATGGTTGAGCAACCATCAAAATTTTCGCAAGTCTGTTTCCCGAAGCCAATAACTACAAAGGCCTAGAGGAAAAATACACACACCATCGTAATTGGGCGAGTTTCTACTTTCAGATGCAACGGAAATTTCTCGACTTCGTCAATCCGTTCGCGAGACGTGGGAGTTCGAAGTTAAGGAATGGTTGAGAAACCATCAAAATTTTCGCAAGTCTGATACTCGAAACCAATAACTACTATGGCCTAGGGGAAAAGTACACACACCAATGTAATCGGGCGAGTTTCTACTTTCAGATGCAACAGGAATTTCTCGAGTTCGTCAGTCCGTTCGCGAGATATGGGAGTTTGAAATTAAGGAACGCTTGAGCAACATCAAAATTTTCGCATGTCTGATACTCGAAACCAATAACTACTATGGCCTAGGGGAAAAGTACACACACCGTTGTAATCGAGCGAGTTTCTACTTTCAGATGCAACAGGAATTTCTCGAGTACGTCAATCCGTTCGCTAGATATGGGAGTTTGTAGTTAAGGAATGGATGAGAAACCATCAAAATTTTCGCTTGTCTGATACTCGAAACCAATGACTGGAATGGCCTAGGGGAAAAGTAAACTTACCATTGTAATCGGGCGAGTTTCTACTTTCAGATGCAACAGGAATTTCTCGAGTTCGTCAGTCCGTTCGCGAGATATGGGAGTTTGAAATTAAGGAACGCTTGAGCAACATCAAAATTTTCGCAAGTCTGATACTCGAAACCAATAACTACTATGGCCTAGGGGAAAAGTACACACACCATTGTAATCGGGCGAGTTTCTACTTTCAGATGCAACAGGAATTTCTCGAGTTCGTCAATCCGTTCGCGAGATATGGGAGTTTGAAGTTAAGGAATGGTTGAGCAACCATCAAAATTTCCGCAAGTCCGATTCCCGAAGCCAATAACTACAAAGGCCTAGGGGAAAAATACATATACCGTTGTAATCGTGCGAGTTTCTAGTTTCAGATGCAACAGGAATTTCTCGAGTTCGTCAATCCGTTCGCGAGATATGGGAGTTCGAAGTTAAGGAATGGTTGAGAAACCATCAAAATTTTCGCATGTCTGATACTCGAAACCAATAACTACTATGGCCTAGGGGAACAGTACAAACACCATTGTAATCGGGAGAGTTTCTACTTTCAGATGCAACAGGAATTTCTCGAGTTCGTCAGTCCGTTCGCGAGATATGGGAGTTTGAAGTTAAGGAATGGTTGAGCAACCATCAAAATTTTCGCAAGTCTGATACTCGAAACCAATAACTACTATGGCCTAGGGGAAAAGTACAAACACCATTGTAATCGGGAGAGATTCTACTTTCAGATGCAACAGGAATTTCTCGAGTTCGTCAGTCCGTTCGCGAGATATGGGAGTTTGAAGTTAAGGAATGGTTGAGCAACCATCAAAATTTTCGCAAGTCTGATTCCCGAAGCCAATAACTACAAAGGCCTAGGGGAAAAATACACACACCATCGTAATCGGGCGAGTTTCTACTTTCAGATGCAACGGAAATTTCTCGACTTCGTCAATCCGTTCGCGAGACATGGGAGTTCGAAGTTAAGGAATGGTTGAGAAACCATCAAAATTTTCGCAAGTTTGATACTCGAAACCAATAACTACTATGGCCTAGGGGAAAAGTACAAACACCATTGTTATCGGGCGAGTTTCTACTTTCGGATGCAACAGGAGTATCTCGAGTTCGTCAGTCCGTTCGCGAGATATGGGAGTTTGAAATTAAGGAACGCTTGAGCAACATCAAAATTTTCGCAAGTCATACTCGAAACCAATAACTACTATGGCCTAGGGGAGAAGTACACACACCATTGTAATCGGGCGAGTTTCTACTTTCAGATGCAACAGGAATTTCTCGAGTTCGTCAGTCCGTTCGCGAGATATGGGAGTTTGAAATTAAGGAACGCTTGAGCAACATCAAAATTTTCGCAAGTCTGATTCTCGAAACCAATAACTACTATGGCCTAGGGGAAAAGTACACACACCAATGTAATCGGGCGAGTTTCTACTTTCAGATGCAACAGGAATTTCTCGAGTTCGTCAATCCGTTCGCGAGATATGGGAGTTTGAAGTTAAGGAATGGTTGAGCAACCATCAAAATTTTCGCAAGTCCGATTCCCGAAGCCAATAACTACAAAGGCCTAGGGGAAAAATACATATACCGTTGTAATCGTGCGAGTTTCTAGTTTCAGATGCAACCGGAATTTCTCGAGTTCGTCAATCCGTTCGCGAGATATGGGAGTTCGAAGTTAAGGAATGGTTGAGAAACCATCAAAATTTTCGCATGTCTGATACTCGAAACCAATAACTACTATGGCCTAGGGGAAAAGTACAAACACCATTGTAATCGGGCGAGTTTCTACTGCCAGATGCAACAGGAATTTCTCGAGTTCGTCAATCCGTTCGCGAGATATGGGAGTTCGAAGTTAAGGAATGGTTGAGAAACCATCAAAATTTTCGCAAGTCTGATACTCGAAACCAATAACTACTATGGCCTAGGGGAAAAGTACAAACACCATTGTAATCGGGCGAGTTTCTACTTTCAGATGCAACAGGAATTTCTCGAGTTCGTCAGTCCGTTCGCGAGATATGGGAGTTTGAAATTAAGGAACGCTTGAGCAACATCAAAATTTTCGCAAGTCTGATACTCGAAACCAATAACTACTATGGCCTAGGGGAAAAGTACACACACCATTGTAATCGGGCGAGTTTCTACTGTCAGATGCAACAGGAATTTCTCGAGTTCGTCAATCCGTTCGCGAGGTATGGGAGTTCGAAGTTAAGGAATGGTTGAGAAACCATCAAAATTTTCGCAAGTCTGATACTCGAAACCAATAACTACTATGGCCTAGGGGAAAAGTACAAACACCATTGTAATCGGGCGAGTTTCTACTTTCAGATGCAACAGGAATTTCTCGAGTTCGTCAATCCGTTCGCGAGATATGGCAGTTCGAAGTTAAGGAATGGTTGAGAAACCATCAAAATTTTCGCAAGTCTGATACTCGAAACCAATAACTACTATGGCCTAGGGGAAAAGTACAAACACCATTGTAATCGGGAGAGTTTCTACTTTCAGATGCAACAGGAATTTCTCGAGTTCGTCAGTCCGTTCGCGAGATATGGGAGTTTGAAGTTAAGGAATGGTTGAGCAACCATCAAAATTTTCGCAAGTCTGATTCCCGAAGCCAATAACTACAAAGGCCTAGGGGAAAAATACACACACCATCGTAATCGGGCGAGTTTCTACTTTCAGATGCAACGGAAATTTCTCGACTTCGTCAATCCGTTCGCGAGACGTGGGAGTTCGAAGTTAAGGAATGGTTGAGAAACCATCAAAATTTTCGCAAGTTTGATACTCGAAACCAATAACTACTATGGCCTAGGGGAAAAGTACAAACACCATTGTAATCGGGCGAGTTTCTACTTTCATATGCAACAGGAATATCTCGAGTTCGTCAGTCCGTTCGCGAGATATGGGAGTTTGAAATTAAGGAACGCTTGAGCAACATCAAAATTTTCGCAAGTCTGATACTCGAAACCAATAACTACTATGGCCTAGGGGAAAAGTACACACACCAATGTAATCGGGCGAGTTTCTACTTTCAGATGCAACAGGAATTTCTCGAGTTCGTCAATCCGTTCGCGAGATATGGGAGTTTGAAATTAAGGAACGCTTGAGCAACATCAAAATTTTCGCAAGTCTGATACTCGAAACCAATAACTACTATGGCCTAGGGGAAAAGTACACACACCAATGTAATCGGGCGAGTTTCTACTTTCAGATGCAACAGGAATTTCTCGAGTTCGTCATTCCGTTCGCGAGATATGGGAGTTCGAAGTTAAGGAATGGTTGAGAAACCATCAAAATTTTCGCAAGTCTGATACCCGAAACCAATAACTACTATGGCCTAGGGGAAAAGTACAAACACCATTGTAATCGGGCGAGTTTCTACTTTCAGATGCAACAGGAATTTCTCGAGTTCGTCAGTCCGTTCGCGAGATATGGGAGTTTGAAATTAAGGAACGCTTGAGCAACATCAAAATTTTCGCAAGTCTGATACTCGAAACCAATAACTACTATGGCCTAGGGGAAAAGTACACACACCATTGTAATCGGGCGAGTTTCTACTGTCAGATGCAACAGGAATTTCTCGAGTTCGTCAATCCGTTCGCGAGGTATGGGAGTTCGAAGTTAAGGAATGGTTGAGAAACCATCAAAATTTTCGCAAGTCTGATACTCGAAACCAATAACTACTATGGCCTAGGGGAAAAGTACACACACCGTTGTAATCGAGCGAGTTTCTACTTTCAGATGCAACAGGAATTTCTCGAGTACGTCAATCCGTTCGCGAGATATGGGAGTTTGTAGTTAAGGAATGGATGAGAAACCATCAAAATTTTCGCTTGTCTGATACTCGAAACCAATGACTGGAATGGCCTAGGGGAAAAGTAAACTTACCGTTGTAATCGGGCGAGTTTCTACTTTCAGATGCAACAGGAATTTCTCGAGTTCGTCAGTCCGTTCGCGAGATATGGGAGTTTGAAATTAAGGAACGCTTGAGCAACATCAAAATTTTCGCAAGTCTGATACTCGAAACCAATAACTACTATGGCCTAGGGGAAAAGTACACACACCATTGTAATCGGGCGAGTTTCTACTTTCAGATGCAACATGAATTTCTCGAGTTCGTCAATCCGTTCGCGAGATATGGGAGTTTGAAGTTAAGGAATGGTTGAGCAACCATCAAAATTTCCGCAAGTCCGATTCCCGAAGCCAATAACTACAAAGGCCTAGGGGAAAAATACATATACCGTTGTAATAGTGCGAGTTTCTAGTTTCAGATGCAACAGGAATTTCTCGAGTTCGTCAATCCGTTCGCGAGATATGGGACTTCGAAGTTAAGGAATGGTTGAGAAACCATCAAAATTTTCGCAAGTCTGATACTCGAAACCAATAACTACTATGGCCTAGGGGAAAAGTACAAACACCATTGTAATCGGGCGAGTTTCTACTTTCAGATGCAACAGGAATTTCTCGAGTTCGTCAATCCGTTCGCGAGATATGGCAGTTCGAAGTTAAGGAATGGTTGAGAAACCATCAAAATTTTCGCAAGTCTGATACTCGAAACCAATAACTACTATGGCCTAGGGGAAAAGTACAAACACCATTGTAATCGGGAGAGTTTCTACTTTCAGATGCAACAGGAATTTCTCGAGTTCGTCAGTCCGTTCGCGAGATATGGGAGTTTGAAGTTAAGGAATGGTTGAGCAACCATCAAAATTTTCGCAAGTCTGATTCCCGAAGCCAATAACTACAAAGGCCTAGGGGAAAAATACACACACCATCGTAATCGGGCGAGTTTCTACTTTCAGATGCAACGGAAATTTCTCGACTTCGTCAATCCGTTCGCGAGACGTGGGAGTTCGAAGTTAAGGAATGGTTGAGAAACCATCAAAATTTTCGCAAGTTTGATACTCGAAACCAATAACTACTATGGCCTAGGGGAAAAGTACAAACACCATTGTAATCGGGCGAGTTTCTACTTTCATATGCAACAGGAATATCTCGAGTTCGTCAGTCCGTTCGCGAGATATGGGAGTTTGAAATTAAGGAACGCTTGAGCAACATCAAAATTTTCGCAAGTCTGATACTCGAAACCAATAACTACTATGGCCTAGGGGAAAAGTACACACACCAATGTAATCGGGCGAGTTTCTACTTTCAGATGCAACAGGAATTTCTCGAGTTCGTCAATCCGTTCGCGAGATATGGGAGTTTGAAATTAAGGAACGCTTGAGCAACATCAAAATTTTCGCAAGTCTGATACTCGAAACCAATAACTACTATGGCCTAGGGGAAAAGTACACACACCAATGTAATCGGGCGAGTTTCTACTTTCAGATGCAACAGGAATTTCTCGAGTTCGTCATTCCGTTCGCGAGATATGGGAGTTCGAAGTTAAGGAATGGTTGAGAAACCATCAAAATTTTCGCAAGTCTGATACTCGAAACCAATAACTACTATGGCCTAGGGGAAAAGTACAAACACCATTGTAATCGGGAGAGATTCTACTTTCAGATGCAACAGGAATTTCTCGAGTTCGTCAGTCCGTTCGCGAGATATGGGAGTTTGAAGTTAAGGAATGGTTGAGCAACCATCAAAATTTTCGCAAGTCTGATTCCCGAAGCCAATAACTACAAAGGCCTAGAGGAAAAATACACACACCATCGTAATCGGGCGAGTTTCTACTTTCAGATGCAACGGAAATTTCTCGACTTCGTCAATCCGTTCGCGAGACGTGGGAGTTCGAAGTTAAGGAATGGTTGAGAAACCATCAAAATTTTCGCAAGTTTGATACTCGAAACCAATAACTACTATGGCCTAGGGGAAAAGTACAAACACCATTGTAATCGGGCGAGTTTCTACTTTCATATGCAACAGGAATATCTCGAGTTCGTCAGTCCGTTCGCGAGATATGGGAATTTGAAATTAAGGAACGCTTGAGCAACATCAAAATTTTCGCAAGTCTGATACTCGAAACCAATAACTACTATGGCCTAGGGGAAAAGTACACACACCATTGTAATCGGGCGAGTTTCTACTTTCAGATGCAACAGGAATTTCTCGAGTTCGTCAGTCCGTTCGCGAGATATGGGAGTTTGAAATTAAGGAACGCTTGAGCAACATCAAAATTTTCGCAAGTCTGATACTCGAAACCAATAACTACTATGGCCTAGGGGAAAAGTACACACACCAATGTAATCGGGCGAGTTTCTACTTTCAGATGCAACAGGAATTTCTCGAGTTCGTCAATCCGTTCGCGAGATATGGGAGTTTGAAGTTAAGGAATGGTTGAGCAACCATCAAAATTTTCGCAAGTCCGATTCCCGAAGCCAATAACTACAAAGGCCTAGGGGAAAAATACATATACCGTTGTAATCGTGCGAGTTTCTAGTTTCAGATGCAACAGGAATTTCTCGAGTTCGTCGATCCGTTCGCGAGATATGGGAGTTCGAAGTTAAGGAATGCTTGAGAAACCATCAAAATTTTGGCATGTCTGATACTCGAAACCAATAACTACTATGGCCTAGGGGAAAAGTACAAACACCATTGTAATCGGGCGAGTTTCTACTGTCAGATGCAACAGGAATTTCTCGAGTTCGTCAATCCGTTCGCGAGATATGGGAGTTCGAAGTTAAGGAATGGTTGAGAAACCATCAAAATTTTCGCAAGTCTGATACCCGAAACCAATAACTACTATGGCCTAGGGGAAAAGTACAAACACCATTGTAATCGGGCGAGTTTCTACTTTCAGATGCAACAGGAATTTCTCGAGTTCGTCAGTCCGTTCGCGAGATATGGGAGTTTGAAATTAAGGAACGCTTGAGCAACATCAAAATTTTCGCAAGTCTGATACTCGAAACCAATAACTACTATGGCCTAGGGGAAAAGTACACACACCATTGTAATCGGGCGAGTTTCTACTGTCAGATGCAACAGGAATTTCTCGAGTTCGTCAATCCGTTCGCGAGGTATGGGAGTTCGAAGTTAAGGAATGGTTGAGAAACCATCAAAATTTTCGCAAGTCTGATACTCGAAACCAATAACTACTATGGCCTAGGGGAAAAGTACACACACCGTTGTAATCGAGCGAGTTTCTACTTTCAGATGCAACAGGAATTTCTCGAGTACGTCAATCCGTTCGCGAGATATGGGAGTTTGTAGTTAAGGAATGGATGAGAAACCATCAAAATTTTCGCTTGTCTGATACTCGAAACCAATGACTGGAATGGCCTAGGGGAAAAGTAAACTTACCGTTGTAATCGGGCGAGTTTCTACTTTCAGATGCAACAGGAATTTCTCGAGTTCGTCAGTCCGTTCGCGAGATATGGGAGTTTGAAATTAAGGAACGCTTGAGCAACATCAAAATTTTCGCAAGTCTGATACTCGAAACCAATAACTACTATGGCCTAGGGGAAAAGTACACACACCATTGTAATCGGGCGAGTTTCTACTTTCAGATGCAACATGAATTTCTCGAGTTCGTCAATCCGTTCGCGAGATATGGGAGTTTGAAGTTAAGGAATGGTTGAGCAACCATCAAAATTTCCGCAAGTCCGATTCCCGAAGCCAATAACTACAAAGGCCTAGGGGAAAAATACATATACCGTTGTAATAGTGCGAGTTTCTAGTTTCAGATGCAACAGGAATTTCTCGAGTTCGTCAATCCGTTCGCGAGATATGGGACTTCGAAGTTAAGGAATGGTTGAGAAACCATCAAAATTTTCGCAAGTCTGATACTCGAAACCAATAACTACTATGGCCTAGGGGAACAGTACAAACACCATTGTAATCGGGAGAGTTTCTACTTTCAGATGCAACAGGAATTTCTCGAGTTCGTCAGTCCGTTCGCGAGATATGGGAGTTTGAAGTTAAGGAATGGTTGAGCAACCATCAAAATTTTCGCAAGTCTGATACTCGAAACCAATAACTACTATGGCCTAGGGGAAAAATACACACACCATTGTAATCGGGCGAGTTTCTACTGTCAGATGCAACAGGAATTTCTCGAGTTCGTCAATCCGTTCGCGAGATATGGGAGTTCGAAGTTAAGGAATGGTTGGGAAACCATCAAAATTTTCGCAAGTCTGATACTCGAAACCAATAACTACTATGGCCTAGGGGAAAAGTACAAACACCATTGTAATCGGGAGAGTTTCTACTTTCAGATGCAACAGGAATTTCTCGAGTTCCTCAATCCGTTCGCGAGATATGGGAGTTTGAAGTTAAGGAAGGATTGAGCCACCATCAAAATTTTCGCAAGTCTGATTCCCGAAGCCAATAACTACAAAGGCCTAGGGGAAAAATACACACACCATCGTAATCGGGCGAGTTTCTACTTTCAGGTGCAACGGAAATTTCTCGACTTCGTCAATCCGTTCGCGAGACGTGGGAGTTCGAAGTTAAGGAATGGTTGAGAAACCATCAAAATTTTCGCAAGTTTGATACTCGAAACCAATAACTACTATGGCCTAGGGGAAAAGTACAAACACCATTGTAATCGGGCGAGTTTCTACTT
The DNA here is from genome assembly GCF_051014685.1 of Ptiloglossa arizonensis. Lineage (NCBI taxonomy): Eukaryota > Metazoa > Arthropoda > Insecta > Hymenoptera > Colletidae > Ptiloglossa > Ptiloglossa arizonensis. Next base: position 144,987 of record NW_027478444.1, on the reverse strand, counting down.
TCATATGCAACAGGAATATCTCGAGTTCGTCAGTCCGTTCGCGAGATATGGGAGTTTGAAATTAAGGAACGCTTGAGCAACATCAAAATTTTCGCAAGTCTGATACTCGAAACCAATAACTACTATGGCCTAGGGGAAAAGTACACACACCATTGTAATCGGGCGAGTTTCTACTTTCAGATGCAACAGGAATTTCTCGGGTTCGTCAGTCCGTTCGCGAGATATGGGAGTTTGAAATTAACGAACGCTTGAGCAACATCAAAATTTTCGCAAGTCTGATACTCGAAACCAATAACTACTATGGCCTAGGGGAAAAGTACACACACCAATGTAATCGGGCGAGTTTCTACTTTCAGGTGCAACAGGAATTTCTCGAGTTCGTCAATCCGTTCGCGAGATATGGGAGTTTGAAGTTAAGGAATGGTTGAGCAACCATCAAAATTTTCGCAAGTCCGATTCCCGAAGCCAATAACTACAAAGGCCTAGGGGAAAAATACATATACCGTTGTAATCGTGCGAGTTTCTAGTTTCAGATGCAACAGGAATTTCTCGAGTTCGTCGATCCGTTCGCGAGATATGGGAGTTCGAAGTTAAGGAATGGTTGAGAAACCATCAAAATTTTCGCATGTCTGATACTCGAAACCAATAACTACTATGGCCTAGGGGAAAAGTACAAACACCATTGTAATCGGGCGAGTTTCTACTGTCAGATGCAACAGGAATTTCTCGAGTTCGTCAATCCGTTCGCGAGATATGGGAGTTCGAAGTTAAGGAATGGTTGAGAAACCATCAAAATTTTCGCAAGTCTGATACTCGAAACCAATAACTAGTATGGCCTAGGGGAAAAGTACAAGCACCATTGTAATCGGGCGAGTTTCTACTTTCAGATGCAACAGGAATTTCTCGAGTTCGTCAGTCCGTTCGCGATATATGGGAGTTTGAAATTAAGGAAAGCTTGAGCAACATCAAAATTTTCGCAAGTCTGATACTCGAAACCAATAACTACTATGGCCTAGGGGAAAAGTACACACACCATTGTAATCGGGCGAGTTTCTACTGTCAGATGCAACAGGAATTTCTCGAGTTCGTCAATCCGTTCGCGAGGTATGGGAGTTCGAAGTTAAAAGGTTGAGAAACCATCAAAATTTTCGCAAGTCTGATACTCGAAACCAATAACTACTATGGCCTAGGGGAGAAGTACACACACCGTTGCAATCGAGCGAGTTTCTACTTTCAGATGCAACAGGAATTTCTCGAGTACGTCAATCCGTTCGCGAGATATGGGAGTTTGTAGTTAAGGAATGGATGAGAAACCATCAAAATTTTCGCTTGTCTGATACTCGAAACCAATGACTGGAATGGCCTAGGGGAAAAGTAAACTTACCATTGTAATCGGGCGAGTTTCTACTTTCAGATGCAACAGGAATTTCTCGAGTTCGTCAGTCCGTTCGCGAGATATGGGAGTTTGAAATTAAGGAACGCTTGAGCAACATCAAAATTTTCGCAAGTCTGATACTCGAAACCAATAACTACTATGGCCTAGGGGAAAAGTACACACACCATTGTAATCGGGCGAGTTTCTACTTTCAGATGCAACAGGAATTTCTCCAGTTCGTCAATCCGTTCGCGAGATATGGGAGTTTGAAGTTAAGGAATGGTTGAGCAACCATCAAAATTTTCGCAAGTCCGATTCCCGAAGCCAATAACTACAAAGGCCTAGGGGAAAAATACATATACCGTTGTAATCGTGCGAGTTTCTAGTTTCAGATGCAACAGGAATTTCTCGAGTTCGTCAATCCGTTCGCGAGATATGGGAGTTCGAAGTTAAGGAATGGTTGAGAAACCATCAAAATTTTCGCATGTCTGATACTCGAAACCAATAACTACTATGGCCTAGGGGAACAGTACAAACACCATTGTAATCGGGAGAGTTTCTACTTTCAGATGCAACAGGAATTTCTCGAGTTCGTCAGTCCGTTCGCGAGATATGGGAGTTTGAAGTTAAGGAATGGTTGAGCAACCATCAAAATTTTCGCAAGTCTGATACTCGAAACCAATAACTACTATGGCCTAGGGGAACAGTACAAACACCATTGTAATCGGGAGAGTTTCTACTTTCAGATGCAACAGGAATTTCTCGAGTTCGTCAGTCCGTTCGCGAGATATGGGAGTTTGAAGTTAAGGAATGGTTGAGCAACCATCAAAATTTTCGCAAGTCTGATTCCCGAAGCCAATAACTACAAAGGCCTAGGGGAAAAATACACACACCATCGTAATCGGGCGAGTTTCTACTTTCAGATGCAACGGAAATTTCTCGACTTCGTCAATCCGTTCGCGAGACGTGGGAGTTCGAAGTTAAGGAATGGTTGAGAAACCATCAAAATTTTCGCAAGTTTGATACTCGAAACCAATAACTACTATGGCCTAGGGGAAAAGTACAAACACCATTGTAATCGGGCGAGTTTCTACTTTCATATGCAACAGGAATATCTCGAGTTCGTCAGTCCGTTCGCGAGATATGGGAGTTTGAAATTAAGGAACGCTTGAGCAACATCAAAATTTTCGCAAGTCTGATACTCGAAACCAATAACTACTATGGCCTAGGGGAAAAGTACACACACCATTGTAATCGGGCGAGTTTCTACTTTCAGATGCAACAGGAATTTCTCGAGTTCGTCAATCCGTTCGCGAGATATGGGAGTTTGAAGTTAAGGAATGGTTGAGCAACCATCAAAATTTTCGCAAGTCCGATTCCCGAAGCCAATAACTACAAAGGCCTAGGGGAAAAATACATATACCGTTGTAATCGTGCGAGTTTCTACTTTCAGATGCAACAGGAATTTCTCGAGTTCGTCAATCCGTTCGCGAGACATGGGAGTTCGATGTTAAGGAATGGTTGAGAAACCATCAAAATTTTCGCAAGTCTGATTCCCGAAACCAATATCTACAAAGGCCTAGGGGAAAAATACACATACCGTTGTAATCGGGCGAGTTTCTACTTTCAGATGCGACAGGAATTTCTCGAGTTCGTCAATCTGTTCGCGAGATATGCGAGTTCGAAGTTAAGGAATGGTAGAGAAACCATAAAAATTTTCCAAGTCTGATACACGAAACCAATAACTACAAAGGCCCAGGTGATCAATACACACACCATTGTAATCGGGCGAGTTTCTACTGTCAGATGCAACAGGAATTTCTCGAGTTCGTCAATCCGTTCGCGAGATATGGGAGTTCGAAGTTAAGGAATGGCTGAGAAACCATCAAAATTTTCGCTGGTCTGATTCTCGAAACCAATAACTGGAATGGCCTAGGGGAAAAGTACACACACCATTGTAATGGGGCGAGTTTCTACTTTCAGATGCAACAGGAACTTCTCGAGTTCGTCAATCCGTTCGCGTGATATGGGAGTTTGAAGTTAAGGTATGGTTGAGAAACCATAAAAATTTTCGCATGTCTGATACTCGAAACCAATAACTACAATGGCCTAGGGGAAAAATACACATAGCTTTGTAATCGGGCGTGTTTCTACTTTCAGATGCAACAGAAATTTCTCGAGTTCGTCCATCCGTTCGCGAGATGTGGGAGTTTGAAATTAAGGAATGGTTGAGAAACCATCAAAATTTTCGCAAGTCTGATACTCGAAAACAATAACTACTATGGCCTAGGGCAAAAATACACATACCGCTGTAATCGGGCGAGTTTCTGCTTTCAGACGCAACAAGAATTTCTCGAGTTCGTCAATTCGTTCGCGAGATGTGGGAGTTTGAAGTTAAGGAAGGATTGAGCCACCATCAAAATTTTCGCAAGTCTGATTCCCGAAACCTATAACAACAAAGGCCTAGGGGAAAAATACACACACCGTTGTAATCGGGCGAGTTTCTAATTTCAGATGGAACAGCAATTTCTCGAGTTCGTCAATCCGTTCGCGAGATATGGGAGTTTGAAGTTAAGGAATGGTTGAGAAACCATCAAAATTTTCGCAAGTCTGATACTCGAAAACAATAACTACTATGGCCTAGGGCAAAAATACACATACCGTTGTAATCGGGCGAGTTTCTGCTTTCAGATGCAACAGGAACTTCTCGAGTTCGTCAATCCGTTCGCGAGATATGGGAGTTTGAAGTTAAGGAATGGTTGAGCAACCATCAAAATTTTCTCAAATCTGATTCCCGAAGCCAATAACTACAAAGGCCTAGGGGAAAAATACACACACCATTGTAATCGGGCGAGTTTCTACTGTCAGATGCAACAGGAATTTCTCGAGTTCGTCAATCCGTTCGCGAGATATGGGAGTTCGAAGTTAAGGAATGGTTGAGAAACCATCAAAATTTTCGCAAGTCTGATACTCGAAACCAATAACTACTATGGCCTAGGGGAAAAGTACAAACACCATTGTAATCGGGAGAGTTTCTACTTTCAGATGCAACAGGAATTTCTCGAGTTCCTCAATCCGTTCGCGAGATATGGGACTTTGAAGTTAAGGAATGGTTGAGCATCCATCAAAATTTTCGCAAGTCTGATTCCCGAAGCCAATAACTACAAAGGCCTAGGGGAAAAATACACACACCATTGTAATCGGGCGAGTTTCTACTTTCAGATGCAACAGGAATTTCTCGAGTACGTCAATCTGTTCGCGAGATATGGGAGTTCGAAGTTAAGGAATGGTTGAGAAACCATCAAAATTTTCGCAAGTCTGATACTCGAAACCAATAACTACAAAGGCCTAGGGGAAAAATACATATACCGTTGTAATCGTGCGAGTTTCTAGTTTCAGATGCAACAGGAATTTCTCGAGTTCGTCAATCCGTTCGCGAGACATGGGAGTTCGAAGTTAAGGAATGGTTGAGAAACCATCAAAATTTTCGCAAGTCTGATACTCGAAACCAATAACTACTATGGCCTAGGGGAAAAGTACAAACACCATTGTAATCGGGAGAGTTTCTACTTTCAGATGCAACAGGAATTTCTCGAGTTCGTCAGTCCGTTCGCGAGATATGGGACTTTGAAATTAAGGAATGGTTGAGCAACCATCAAAATTTTCGCAAGTCTGATTCCCGAAGCCAATAACTACAAAGGCCTAGGGTAAAAATACACACACCATTGTAATCGGGCGAGTTTCTACTTTCAGATGCAACAGGAATTTCTCGAGTTCGTCAATCTGTTCGCGAGATATGGGAGTTCGAAGTTAAGGAATGGTTGAGAAACCATCAAAATTTTCGCAAGTTTGATACTCGAAACCAATAACTACTATGGCCTAGGGGAAAAGTACAAACACCATTGTAATCGGGCGAGTTTCTACTTTCATATGCAACAGGAATATCTCGAGTTCGTCAGTCCGTTCGCGAGATATGGGAGTTTGAAATTAAGGAACGCTTGAGCAACATCAAAATTTTCGCAAGTCTGATACTCGAAACCAATAACTACTATGGCCTAGGGGAAAAGTACACACACCATTGTAATCGGGCGAGTTTCTACTTTCAGATGCAACAGGAATTTGTCGAGTTCGTCAATCCGTTCGCGTGATATGGGAGTTTGAAGTTAAGGAATGGTTGAGAAACCATCAAAATTTTCGCATGTCTGATACTCGAAACCTATAACTACAATGGCCTAGGGGAAAAATAGACATACCGTTGTAATCGGGCGAGTTTCTACTTTCAGATGGAACAGCAATTTCTCGAGTTCGTCAATCCGTTCGCGAAGCATGGGAGTTTGAAGTTAAGGAATGGTTGAGAAACCATCAAAATTTTCTCTGGTCTGATACTCGAAACCAATAACTGGAATGGCGTAGCGGAAAAGTACACACACCATTGTAATTGGGCGACTTTCTACTTTCAGACGCATCAGGAATTTCTCGAGTTCGTCAATCCGTTCGCGAGATATTGGAGTTTGAAGTTAAGGAATGGTTGAGAAACCATCAAAATTTTCGCTGGTCTGATTCTCGAAACCAATAACTGGAATGGCCTAGGGGAAAAGTACACAAACCATTGTAATGGGGCGAGTTTCTACTTTCAGCTGCAACAGGAACTTCTCGAGTTCGTCAATCCGTTCGCGTGATATGGGAGTTTGAAGTTAAGGAATGGTTGAGAAACCATCAAAATTTTCGCAAGTCTGATACTCGTAACCAATATCTACTATGGCCTAGGGCAAAAATACACACACTATTGTAATCAGGGCGAGTTTCTACTTTCAGATGCAACAGGAATTTCTCGAGCTCGTCAATCCGTTCGCGAGATATGGGAGTTTGAAGATAAGGAACGGTTGAGAAACCATCAAAATTTTCGCTAGTCTGATACTCGAAACCAATAACTACTATTTCCTAGGGCAAAAATACACATACCGTTGTAATCGGGCGAGTTTCTGCTTTCAGATGCAACAGGAATTTCTCGAGTTCGTCAATCCGTTCGCGAGATACGGGAGTTTGAAGTGAAGGAATGGTTGAGAAACCATCAAAATTTTCGCAATTCTGATACTCGAAACCAACAACTGGAATTGCCTAGGGGAAAAGTACACACACCATTGTAATCGGGCGAGTTTCTACTTTCAGGTGCAACAGGAGTATCTCGAGTTCGTCAATCCGTTCGCGAGATATGGAAGTTTGAAGTTAAGCAATGGTTGAGAAACCATGAAAACTTTGCAAGTCTGATACTCGATACCAATAACTACTATGGCCTAGGGGTATAGTACACACACCATTGTAATCGGGCGAGTTTCTACTTTCAGATGCAACAGGAATTTCTCGAGCTCGTCAACCCGTTCGCGAGATGTGAAGTGTAGAAGTTAAGGAATGGTTGAGAAACCATCAAAATTTTCGCAAGTCTGATACTAGAAACCAATAACTACTATTGCCTAGGGCAAAAATACACATACCGTTGTAATCGGGCGAGTTTCTGCTTTCAGATGCAACAGAAATTTCGCGAGTTCGTCAATCCGTTCGCGGGATATGGGAGTTTGAAATTAAGGAATGGTTGAAAAACCATCAAAATTTTCGCAAGTCTGATACAAGAAACCAATAACTACTATTGCCTAGGGCACAAATGCACATACCGTTGTAATCGGGCGAGTTTCTGCTTTCAGATGCAACAGGAATATCTCGAGTTCGTCAATCCGTTCGCGAGATATGGAAGTTTGAAGTTAAGGAATGGTTGAGAAACCATGAAAACTTTCGCAAGTCTGATACTAGAAACCAGTAACTACTATTGCCTAGGGCAAAAATACACATACCGTTGTAATCGGGCGAGTTTCTGCTTTCAGATGCAACAGAAATTTCGCGAGTTCGTCAATCCGTTCGCGGGATATGGGAGTTTGAAGTTAAGCAATGGTTGAGAAACCATGAAAACTTTGCAAGTCTGATACTCGATACCAATAACTACTATGGCCTAGGGGAAAAGTACACACACCATTGTAATTGGGCGGGTTTCTACTTTCAGATGCAACTGGAATTTCTCGAGCTCGTCAATCCGTTCGCGAGATATGGGAGTTAGAACTTAAGGAATGTTTGAGAAACCATCAAAATTTTCGAAAGTCTGATACTAGAAACCAGTAACTACTATTGCCTAGGGCAAAAATACACATACCGTTGTAATCGGGCGAGTTTCTGCTTTCAGTTGCAACAGAAATTTCGCCAGTTCGTCAATCCGTTCGCGAGATATGGGAGTTAGAACTTAAGGAATGTTTGAGAAACCATCAAAATTTTCGAAAGTCTGATACTAGAAACCAGTAACTACTATTGCCTAGGGCAAAAATACACATACCGTTGTAATCGGGCGAGTTTCTGCTTTCAGTTGCAACAGAAATTTCGCCAGTTCGTCAATCCGTTCGCGGGATATGGGGGTTTGAAGTTCAGGAATGGTTGAGAAACCATCAAAATTTTCGCAAGTCTGATACTCGAAACCAATAACTACTATGGCCTAGGGGAAAAGTACCCACACCATTGTAATCGGGCGAGTTTCTACTTTCAGATGCAACAGGAATTTCCCGAGTTCGTCAATCCGTTCGCGAGATATGGGAGTTTGAACTTAAGGAATGGTTGAGAAACCATGAAAATTTTTTGCAAGTCTGATACACGAAACCAATAACTACTATTGCCTAGGGCAAAAATACACATACCGTTGTTATCGGGCGAGTTTCTGCTTTTAGATGCAACAGGAATTTTTCGTGTTCGTCAATCCGTTCGCGAGGTATGGGGGTTTGAAGTTCAGGAATGGTTGAGAAACCATCAAAATTTTCGCAAGTCTGATACTCGAAACAAATAACAACTATGGCCTAGGTCAAAAATGCACATACCATTGTAATCGGGCGTGTTACTGCTTTCAGATGCAACAGGAATTTCTCGAGTTCGCCAATCCGTTAGCGAGATATGGTATTATGAAGATAAAGAATGGTAGAGAAACCATCAAAATTTTCGCAAGTCTGATACTCGAAACCAATAACTACTATGGCCTAGGGCAAAAATACACACACCATTGTAATCGGGCGACTTTCTGCTTTCAGATGCAACAGCAATATCTCGAGTTCGCCCATCCGTTCGCGAGATATGGGAGTTCGAAGTTAAGGAATGGTTGAGAAACCATCAAAATTTTCGCAAGTCTGATACTAGAAACCAGTAACTACTATTGCCTAGGGCAAAAATACACATACCGTTGTAATCGGGCGAGTTTCTGCTTTCAGATGCAACAGAAATTTCGCGAGTTCGTCAATCCGTTCGCGGGATATGGGGGTTTGAATTTCAGGAATGGTTGAGAAACCATCAAAATTTTCGCAAGTCTGATACTCGAAACCAATAACTACTATGGCCTAGGGGAAAAGTACATACACCATTGTAATCGGGCGAGTTTCTACTTTCAGATGCAACAGGAATTTCTCGAGCTCGTCAATCCGTTCGCGAGATGTGAAGGTTAGAAGTTAAGGAATGGTTGAGAAACCATCAAAATTTTCGCAAGTCTGATACAAGAAACCAATAACTAGTATTGCCTAGGGCAAAAATGCACATACCGTTGTAATCGGGCGAGTTTCTGCTTTCAGATGCAAAAGGAATATCTCGAGTTCGTCAATCCGTTCGCGAGATATGGAAGTTTGAAGTTAAGGAATGGTTGAGAAACCATGAAAACTTTCGCAAGTCTGATACTCGATACCATTAACTACTATGGCCTAGGGGAAAAGTACACACACCATTGTAATTGGGCGGGTTTCTACTTTCAGATGCAACTGGAATTTCTCGAGCTCGTCAATCCGTTCGCGAGATATGGGCGTTTGAAGATAAGGAATGGTTGAGAAACCATCAAAATTTTCGCTAGTCTGATACTCGAAACCGATAACTACTATTTCCTAGGGCAAAAATACACATACCGTTGTAATCGGGCGAGTTTCTGCTTTCAGTTGCAACAGAAATTTCGCCAGTTCGTCAATCCGTTCGCGGGATATGGGGGTTTGAAGTTCAGGAATGGTTGAGAAACCATCAAAATTTTCGCAAGTCTGATACTCGAAACCAATAACTACTATGGCCTAGGGGAAAAGTACACACACCATTGTAATCGGGCGAGTTTCTACTTTCAGATGCAACAGGAATTTCCCGAGTTCGTCAATCCGTTCGCGAGATATGGGAGTTTGAACTTAAGGAATGGTTGTGAAACCATCAAAATTTTTTGCAAGTCTGATACACGAACCAATAACTACTATTGCATAGGGCAAAAATACACATACCGTTGTAATCGGGCGACTTTCTGCTTTCAGATGCAACAGCAATATCTCGAGTTCGCCCATCCGTTCGCGAGATATGGGAGTTCGAAGTTAGGGAATGGTTGAGAAACCATCAAAATTTTCGCAAGTCTGATACTCGAAACCAATAACTACTATTGCATAGGGCAAAAATACACATACCGTTGTAATCGGGCGACTTTCTGCTTTCAGATGCAACAGGAATTTCTCGAGTTCGTCAATGCGTTCGCGAGATATGGGAGTTCGAAGTTAAGGAATGGTTGAGAAACCATCAAAATTTTCGCAAGTCTGATACTCGAAACCAATAACTACTATTGCCTAGGGCAAAAATACACATACCGCTGTAATCGCGCGAGTTTCTGCTTTCGGATGCAACAGGAATTTCACGAGTTCGTCAATCCGTTCGCGAGATATGGGAGTTTGAAGTTACGGAATGTTTGAGAAACCATCAGAATCTTAGCTGGTCTGATACTCGAAACCTATAACTGGAATGGCCTAGGGGAAAAGTGCACACACCATTGTAATCGGGCGAGTTTCTACTTTCAGATGCAACAGGATTTTCTCGAGTTCGTCAATCCGTTCGCGAGATATGGGAGTTTGAAGTTACGGAATGGTTGAGAAACCATCAGAATTTTCGCTGGTCTGATACTCGAAACCTATAACTGGAATGGCCTAGGGGAAAAGTACACACACCATTGTAATCGGGCGAGTTTCTACTTTCAGATGCAACAGGAATTTCCCGAGTTCGTCAATCCGTTCGCGAGATATGGGAGTTCGAAGTTAAGGAATGGTTGAGACACCATCAAAATTTTCCAAATTCTGATACACTAAATCAATAACTACAATGGCCTTTTTTTTTTTTTTTTTTTTATTAACGTGGGGGAAATCTTCGAAAGACCCCCCCGCCGCCTGGGGAGGGGCGGGGGGAGTGTGGGATTCCCCGCGCCCGGAAGGAAACCCATCGGGCGCGGGACCTACCCACTAAAACCCACCACGGTGGCCATCCTCGCACTATGCAGGGGGAGCACCTGGGACCGTAGACATCATAACATCAGGTGCTCCCCCGTGCAGGGCTCTCGCGCCCGTGTCCTCCCGTTCCAGGGAAGGGAGGGGGTACTTCACCCTCCCTTCCCTGTTTTCTCCTCGGCGCTCTGGCGCCCGACGTCGGAGCAGGGCCACACTGCTCCGACGTCCCACTCCCGGGGGCCGCCCGAGGGCGGCCGCGAGTCCCACACTCGCGATCGCCCACGGCCCCCATAGCCGCGCCGGAGGCACGGCCCTGGGACCGTGCCGTCGGCGCGGCCGCACCCCGGCTCGTACGCTCCCGAGGGCGGCTCTGGCCTCTCCGCCCTCGAGAGCGTCGCCGTCCCTTATTCTTCCCACCCCTCAGACGACGGGCGGTGGCACGAGCCTCAAGGGCTACGCACCCCCGCCCGCCGCTCTCAGGGTGGCCTCCCCGGCCCTTCCGGAGGCCCACCCGCCCCCGGCCTCGGACGAGGCCTCGCTCGCGGTCTCCCGCTCTCGCGAATGCGGCTCGCGGCCCACTTCTGCGAGATTACCTCCTCGCAGAAGGAGGCCACGGCCCGCCACTTCGTCTCGCTGCCGAGCATGGCCCGTACCACGCCCGGCAGCGATAGATCCGCCCCAATCACGGCCGTGAGGACACGGCGCCCCACCCCCCAGGCCGGACACACCTCGAGGGTGTGTTGCGCCGTGTCCTCGTCCGCTGGACAGTGCCAGCAGCGCGCCGCCTCTTCCACACCGATCCGGCACAGGTACTGTCCGAAGCATCCGTGCCCGGACAGCACCTGCACCAACCGGTAGGTGAGTGAGCCGAAGCGCCTACCCAGCCACTCAAACAGGACCGGCCGGATAGCCCGGACAGTCCTCTGGCCGAACAACGGCTCGGCCAGCCGCTGCTGCCAAAGCTGCAGCATGGACTCCCGGGCCTGGCGCCTGAGGGCCTCCACCTCGCATCCCGCCAGGACCACCCCATCCTCGCGGGCGCGCATGCGGCCCTCGTAGAAAGCCGCATGCGCGCCCGCGATCAAGTCCGCCGGGGGTAGCCCTGACAGGACGCTCGCCGCCTCATACGAAATGGTCCGGTACCCCCGGGCGATCCGCAGTGCAAGCCGCCTTTGAACCCGGCGCAGCAATACCTTGCTGCGCCGGGAGGCGGCCAGGTCGCCCGCCCAAACGGGGGCCCCGTATAGGGCCACCGAGTGGACCATTCCCGCGTAGAGTCGGCGAACCCGGTCACTCGGGCCCCGCAGGTTGGGGAGGATACGGCCCAAAGCGCCAACTATCCTCTCCAACCGCGGGGCCAGGGCCCGGAAATGGCCCTCGAAGCGCCAGTGGCTGTCGAGGTGAAGTCCCAGATATTTCATCTGAGACCTCACCTCGACGTCTGTCTCACCCACCCGGATCAGGGGGGGAGGCGGCTCTCCCCGGGGTCTATACATCCCGAGTACCTCGGTTTTGTGGAGAGCCACCTCCAAACCGATCCCCCTGATCCGGGAGACGACGCGCCGGGCACCGTCCTCGGCGGCCCGAACAGCCCCCCTCCAGTCCCCCCCGACGGCCAGCAACAAGGTGTCGTCCGCGTAACACGTCAGACTGACGCCGTCGGGGAGGTCTTCGGCCCGCAGGACGGTGTCGTACCCGAGGTTCCACAGCAGGGGTCCTAACACCGACCCCTGCGGAACCCCGGAGTACACCGCTCTCCTCTCCGTCCCGCACCGGCCCGGATACTCGATCCACCTGTCGCGGAGGTAGTCCTCGACGACTGCCCTAAGGTATATATATAGTATTAGTGTGTTTGATGTCCGTTCGCGAGCGAAGGGACGCGCTGTACCTCAGACTTTAAGTCTATACCAGCGTTCTCACTACTCTTGCCTGGTGGTCGGGCATCCACCTTCTTGTCGCACCGTCACGTAGTTCGGAGGGTGACGGCGGCGAACCATCACTGCCACCTCGAGTCCAACCCAATCCGGGGTACACCCGCCGAAGCGGGTGGGGCTTGGCTCCCGGCCCGAGGAGTCTTGGCCGAAGCACAAGACTGTACTGCCTTCATTCATTTACTCATTTCTACCCGCCGTAGTCGGTCCGGGCTATTACTTTTTCCAGCGCGACCTGATAGGACGCGCAGGATTTATCTTTAGACCGATGGTCGTTTCTCTTGCCCCTTGCCTTGCAGTTTGAACAGACCGGGGTCTCGTTCAAACTGTTGCAGGAGCTTATCGTGTGCCCACCTCTAGCACAATGTCCGCAGACTTTTTCTTTCTCTTTACAGTGTTTGGCCATGTGGCCAAACCTCTGGCACTTAAAGCACCGAGCCACCGCAATGTAGTCCTGCACACGGCAAGACGACCATCCGATGTAAACTCGGCCTCTCTCTTTGAGCCGCAGGCGAACCTGCGGGCTGCACTCAATGACCCAGTTGGTCGTTTTCGCGTTATTCGCCTTGGGCCCGGTTGCAAACCGGACTTTCAAGGCGGATGACACTTCCCCCTGTGTCATTTCACTGAGGTTTTGTTTCCAAATACTGGATACAACCTCCTCCTTTGTAACCTTTCGAGGAACGTCATACACTATAAGTGTAGGCTTCCTCTTCGTTTGTACGGAAACTGAAAGTCCTACTCCTTTCAGTTCCGCAGAGTTAGTGAAGACCTTTAGGTCTTCCTCACGTTCGGTCTCGACGACTATGCCACCTGAGTGGATGCGTCGAACCGCTGTAACGCGGATTTTGGCCTTGGTGGGCTTGACGACTGACAGAACAGTGCGTTTAGTGATGTCACTGTTCTGTTTTGTTCCCTTCGGCGGGAATATGCGCACCGCATTTCGGGGTGGCACCACCGCGTCTGGGGAAACTCTCTTGGTGTCGACCTTTACCGCATCGGCGTAGGTCGACACTTGCTTCCTCGTTGCAGATTTCGCATCCTTCAGCGTCGTCTGCGCCACGCTCTTTACGGCCGCCTTGAGGGACTCCTTGGAGTCCTGGCGCACCGCGGCGAGCTGCCCTTCGAGGAAGCTGCTGCGAATGAGCAGTTCCTGGACAAGCTCGTAGAGCGCGGATGTTTGGCCGATCACACGGCTGCCGGCTTCCTTTGTTACCTTCGACTCCGGTCGAAGGCAGAAGCTCCGGACATCCGTGATCACAGCCGAGGCTTCGTCTCGTATGAGATCGAGCGGCCGTATTTTGGGCCCGGATACCGCCTCCGCCGGTATCTTGCCCCGTTTCCCCGAGGCCGGTTTGCCTGGTATGGCTGCGCCGGCCTTCTTCTTCCTGGAGACCGTTGTCCAGTCTCCAGGCTTTACACCCGGGCCCGGTGGGATCTTCCCGTGGGCCTCTGACATTTTGTGAGCGCAGGGCTTTGCGGCCCGTGGCTCTTTTGGATTTTTACGGGTGGGAACACCCGGTCCATCCTGCTTTTGCGGCTTGGCCGCGTCTTTTGGCTTTCTCTTGGCAAGCGGCGGCGCGGGGGTTTTGTCACCCGCAGGCTTCGCCGTACCTTTTGTAACCTTGCTAGGGGAGGCGTGTTTGTGTCCCTCCCCAGCTACCTCCTCCTTCTTCGTCTTTGGGGACGACGTGCCGGGAGCACCCGCATCGTCGACCTCCTTCTTTATTACTACCGCGTCGCTCTTGAGAATCTCAAGAACGACTACGGGTTGATCCGATTTTGTTGTGCTTTTAGTTTCCATCTTTATGTTACGTCTTTTCATCCCGCTGCATGTCCCAGCCTCCTCGGACCCTCAAATGGAACCTGGCTCCGCCAGGTTAGGACATTACCCGGGATATAGTCCGCGTTCCAAGGCCGACCGGGTCTCCCCGGACTCCAAGGTCCCCTTCCTCGCCCAATATAGAACCCACTCGCCGAGACGTATGGTCGTTCCAAGCCGATTGACTAGGCAAAGAGCTGCTTTTCTCGCCTAGCCGCCCGTCTAGTCGAAGCAGTGGCCAAAGGTACGTGTTGGGTGCACACTCTCCCGCAGGACAGGGCCCCCTCAGATCCCAGGACCCACCTTTCCGACGACACGGGTCGCCCCGCACGGCAAACACGGGGGGGACAAACCTCAGCAGTTGCCCCCTCTGCTTCGCTACGTTCGGTTTAGCGATCCCGTTAAAAACGGGACCTCCAGTGGGACCGCGTGGAGGTACGCAACGTAACTTGAACATGACCTCGGGCATCATGTCCCGAGTAAAACGGCCGGGCTGGGGAGCATCGACCCTTGGCTCACCTGAGTCCCAACCCAAACTTTCGCTCGATAGCTTCACAGTTCTGTTGCTTTCCCGATTGCCAGCGGCGAGTTTGCTGTTTTTCAGCGTGACGGGTGTTCGGTCTATTATTATTTTACTCGCCGTGGCGCCTTCACTTGCTGCGCACTCTTTCCACTGTATTTGCATTTGTAGACGTTTCTAGGTGGGAGTACGCAGCATCCGATCGGGTGGTTTCGTCATTGCCGAAGCCGGTGCCAGCTCCGGCTCGGTTTGAGCGTGTTTGGGCCGTAATGGACGATTTTTTGGACTTTCGGCGAGCTAGGGGATGCTCTACCCCTGCTCCTGCAACCCCGGGTTCTGGTCTCCGTATTCCTACTTCATTGACCTAGCCCTTGAATTACTCCCCACCACTGCCCTAAGGTAGGCGGGGACTCGATGTTCCTCAAGCCCCCGCCTAATCGCCTCCCAGGGTAGGGTGTTAAACGCATTGGCGATGTCCAAGGACACCGCCAATGCCACCCCACCCCGGGAGACCGCCGAGGCCGAGAGGGACCGGACGCGTCGAATCGCGTCGATCGTCGACCGGTCCTCCCGGAACCCGAACTGGCACTCCGCCAGCCCGGGCCCACCCCGCGACAGGTGCCCGACGATGCGGGCCGCCACGACTCTTTCTAGGAGCTTGCCCACATCGTCGAGCAGGCAAATCGGCCGGTACGCGGACGGAGAGTCCGCGGGCCTACCCTCTTTCCGGAGGAGGACCATTCGGGCCACCTTCCATGCGGAGGGGAATCGCCCGGCCTCCAGGCAGCGGTCGAATAGCTCCCGGAGGCCGTCACCCAGGACGTCCGCGGCCAAGACCAAGACTCGGCCGGGCACTCCCGAAGGACCCGGGGCAGTATCCTTCGCCCCGAGTCTTCGGATGGCCGCGGCTAGCTCCCCAGCCGAGACCCCCAGCTCCGCGGACCAGGTGGTCGGGTCCGCAGAGGGACGTGGCCCGCTCTCCCCCACGATCGGGAAGAGCGTGTCGACCACGTCCCTCAAGAGCTGGGGGTCGAGACTCTCGGTGATCGGGGGAGCCCATGGCCGGAGTTTATTTAGAACTATCCGGTATGGGCGCCCCCATGGATCCCGCTCGAGGGTCTCGAGGAGCTCCTTCCAGCTCTGGGCCTTGGCCCGTTTGATGGCGACCTGCAGAGCCCTCTTTTCCGCCCGATAGGACTCGTACAGTTCCGCCGCCCCCGCCCGCGCGCCGTCGTCGCCGTTCCGTCCGGCCCGACGACGCGCGCGGGTGAACTACAATGGCCTAGGGGAAAAAAATACACATACCGTTGTAATCGGGCGAGTTTCTACTTTCAGATGCAACAGGAATTTCTCGAGTTCGTCAATCCGTTCGCGAAATACGGGAGTTAGAAGTTAAGGAATGGTTGATAAACCATCAAAATTTTTGCAAGTCTGATACTCCAAACCAATAACTAGAATGTCCTAGGGGAAAAATACACATACCGTTGCAATCGGGCGAGTTTTTACTTTCAGATGCAATAGGAATTTCTCGAGTTCGTCAATCCGTTCGCGAGGTACGAGAGTTTGAAGTTAAGGAATGGTTGATAAACCATCAAAATTTTTGCAAGTCTGATACTCGAAACCAATAACTACAATGACCTAGGGGAAAAATACACATACCGTTGTAATCGGGCGAGTTTCTACTTTCAAATGCAACAGGAATTTCTCGAGTTCGTCAATCCGTTCGCGAGGTACGGGAGTTTGAAGTTAAGGAATGGTTGATAAACCATCAAAATTTTTGCAAGTCTGATACTCGAAACCAATAACTACAATGACCTAGGGGAAAAATACACATACCGTTGTAATCGGGCGAGTTTCTACTTTCAAATGCAACAGGAATTTCTCGAGTTCGTCAATCCGTTCGCGAGGTATGGGAGTTTGAAGTTAAGGAATGGTTGAGAAACCATCAAAATTTTCGCAAGTCTGATACTCCAAACCAATAACTAGAATGTCCTAGGGGAAAAATACACATACCGTTGCAATCGGGCGAGTTTCTACTTTCAGATGCAATAGGAATTTCTCGAGTTCGTCAATCCGTTCGCGAGGTACGGGAGTTTGAAGTTAAGGAATGGTTGATAAACCATCAAAATTTTTGCAAGTCTGATACTCGAAACCAATAACTACAATGACCTAGGGGAAAAATACACATACCGTTGTAATCGGGCGAGTTTCTACTTTCAAATGCAACAGGAATTTCTCGAGTTCGTCAATCCGTTCGCGAGGTATGGGAGTTTGAAGTTAAGGAATGGTTGAGAAACCATCAGAATTTTCGCAAGTCTGATACTCGAAACCAATAACTACAATGGCCTAGGGGAAAAGTACACATACCTTTGTAATCGGGCGAGTTTCCATTTTCAGACGCAACAGGAATTTCTCGAGCTCGCCATTCCGTTCGCGAGATATGGGAGTTTGAAGTTAAGGAATGGTTGAGAAACCATCAAAATTTTCGCAAGTCTGATACTCGAAACCAATAACTGGAATGGCCTAGGGGGAAAGTACACACACAATTGTAATCGGGAGAGTTTCTACTTTCAGATGCAACAGGAATATCTCGAGTTCGTGAATCCGTTCGCGAGATATGGGGGATTGAAGATAAGGAATAGTTGAGAAACCATCAAAATTTTCGCAAGTCTGATACTCGAAACCAATAACTACTATTGCCCAGGGCAAAAATACGCATACCGTTGTAATCGGGCGAGTTTCTGCTTTCAGATGCAACAGGAATTTCTCGAGTTCGTCAATCCGTTCGCGAGGTATGGGAGTTTGAAGTTAAGGAATGGTTGAGAAACCATCAAAATTTTCGGAAGTCTGATACTCGAAACCAATAGCTACTATTGCCTAGGGCAAAAATACACATACAGCTGTAATCGCGCGAGTTTCTGCTTTCGGATGCAACAGGAATTTCACGAGTTCGTCAATCCGTTCGCGAGATATGGGAGTTTGAAGTTACGGAATGTTTGAGAAAGCATCAGAATTTTCGCTGGTCTGATACTCGAAACCATTAACTGGAATAGCCTAGGGGAAAAGTACACACACCATTGTAATCGGGCGAGTTTCTACCTTCAGATGCAACAGGAATATCTCGAGTTCGTCAATCCGTTCGCGAGATATGGGAGTTTGAATTTAAGGAATGGTTGAGAAACCATCAAAATTTTCGCAAGTCTGATACTCGATACCAATAACTACTATTGCCTAGGGCATAATACACGTACCGTTGTAATCGGGCTACTTTCTGATTTCAGATGCAACAGGAATTTCTCGAGTTCGTCAATCCGTTCGCGAGGTATGGGAGTTTGAAGTTAAGGAATGGTTGAGAAACCATCAACATTTTCGCTGGTCTGGTACTCGAAACCTATAACTGGAATGGCCTAGGGGAAAAGTGCACACACCGTTGTAATCGGGCGAGTTTCTACTTTCAGGTGCAACAGTAATATCTCGAGTTCGTCAATCCGTTCGCGAGATATGGGAGTTTGAAGTTACGGAATGTTTGAGAAACCATCAAAATTTTCGCAAGTCTGATACTCGAAACCAATAACTGGAATGGCCTAGGGGAAAAGTACACACACCTTTGTAATCGGGCGAGTTTCTATTTTCAGATGCAAGAGGAATTTCTGGAGTCCGTCAATCCGTTCGCGAGATGTGGGAGTTTGAAGTTATGGAATGTTTGAGAAACCATCAAAATTTTCGCTGGTCTGATACTCGAAACCTAAAACTGGAATGGCCTAGGGGAAAAGTACACACACCATTGTAATCGGGTGAGTTTCTACTTTCAGATGCAACAGGAATATCTCGAGTTCGTCGATCCGTTCGCAAGATATGGGAGTTTGAAGTTAAGGAATGGTTGAGAAACCATCAAAATTTTCGCAATTCTTATGCTAGAAACGAATAACTGGAATAGCCTACGGGAAATATACAAACACCATTGTAATCGGGCGAGTTTCATCTTTCAGATGCAACAGGAATTTCTCGAGTTCGTCAATCCGTTCGCGAGATATGAGAGTTTGAAGTTAAGGAATGGTTGAGAAACCATCAAAATTTTCGCAATTCTGATGCTAGAAACGAATAACTGGAATAGCCTACGGGAAATATACACACACCATTGTAATCGGGCGAGTTTCATCTTTCAGATGCAACAGGAATTTCTCGAGTTCGTCAATCCGTTCGCGAGATATGGGAGTTTGAAGTTAAGGAAAGGTTGAGGGACCATCAAAATTTTAGCAAGTCTGATACTCGAAACCAATAACTTCAAAGGCCTAGGGGAAAAACACACATATCGTTGTAATCGGGCGAGTTTCTACTTTCAGATGCAACAGGAATTTTTCGAGTTCGTCAATCCGTTCGCGAGATATGGGAGTTTGAATTTAAGGAATGGTTGAGAAACCATCAGAATTTTCGCAAGTCTGATACTCGAAACCAATAACTACAATGGCCTAGGGGAAAAGTACACATACCTTTGTAATCGGGCGAGTTTCCATTTTCAGACGCAACAGGAATTTCTCGAGCTCGCCATTCCGTTCGCGAGATATGGGAGTTTGAAGTTAAGGAATGGTTGAGAAACCATCAAAATTTTCGCAAGTCTGATACTCGAAACCAATAACTGGAATGGCCTAGGGGGAAAGTACACACACAATTGTAATCGGGAGAGTTTCTACTTTCAGATGCAACAGGAATATCTCGAGTTCGTGAATCCGTTCGCGAGATATGGGGGTTTGAAGATAAGGAATAGTTGAGAAACCATCAAAATTTTCGCAAGTCTGATACTCGAAACCAATAACTACAATGGCCTAGGGGAAAATACACGTACCGTTGTAATCGGGCTACTTTCTGATTTCAGATGCAACAGGACTTTCTCGAGTTCGTCAATCCGTTCGCGAGGTATGGGAGTTTGAAGTTAAGGAATGGTTGAGAAACCATCAAAATTTTCGGAAGTCTGATACTCGAAACCAATAACTACTATTGCCCAGGGCAAAAATACGCATACCGTTGTAATCGGGCGAGTTTCTGCTTTCAGATGCAACAGGAATTTCTCGAGTTCGTCAATCCGTTCGCGAGGAATGGGAGTTTGAAGTTAAGGAATGGTTGAGAAACCATCAAAATTTTCGGAAGTCTGATACTCGAAACCAATAGCTACTATTGCCTAGGGCAAAAATACACATACAGCTGTAATCGCGCGAGTTTCTGCTTTCGGATGCAACAGGAATTTCACGAGTTCGTCAATCCGTTCGCGAGATATGGGAGTTTGAAGTTACGGAATGTTTGAGAAAGCATCAGAATTTTCGCTGGTCTGATACTCGAAACCTATAACTGGAATGGCCTTGGGGAAAAGTACACACACCATTGTAATCGGGCTAGTTTCTAATTTCAGATGCAACAGGAATTTCTCCAGTTCGCCAATCCGTTCGCGCGATATGGGAGTTTGAAGTTAAGGAATGGTTGAGAAACCATCAAAATTTTCGGAAGTCTGATACTCGAAACCAATAACTACTATTGCCTAGGGCAAAAATACACATACCGTTGTAATCGGGCGAGTTTCTGCTTTCGGCTGCAACAGGAATTTCTCGAGTTCGTCAATCCGTTCGCGAGATATGGGAGTTTGAAGTTACGGAATGGTTGAGAAACCATCAGAATTTTCGCTGGTCTGATACTCGAAACCTATAACAGGAATGGCCTAGGGGAAAAGTACACACACCATTGTAATCGGGCGAGTTTCTACTTTCAGATGCAACAGGAATTTCTCGAGTTCGTCAATCCGTTCGCGAGATATGGGACTTTGAAGTGAAGGAATGGTTGAGAAACCATCAAAATTTTCGCAAGTCTGATACTCGAAACCATTAACTGGAATAGCCTAGGGGAAAAGTACACACACCATTGTAATCGGGCGAGTTTCTACTTTCAGATGCAACAGGAATATCTCGAGTTCGTCAATCCGTTCGCGAGATATGGGAGTTTGAATTTAAGGAATGGTTGAGAAACCATCAAAATTTTCGCAAGTCTGATACTCGATACCAATAACTACTATTGCCTAGGGCAAAATACACGTACCGTTGTAATCGGGCTACTTTCTGATTTCAGATGCAACAGGAATTTCTCGAGTTCGTCAATCCGTTCGCGAGGTATAGGAGTTTGAAGTTAAGGAATGGTTGAGAAACCATCAACATTTTCGCTGGTCTGATACTCGAAACCTATAACTGGAATGGCCTAGGGGAAAAGTGCACACACCGTTGTAATCGGGCGAGTTTCTACTTTCAGGTGCAACAGTAATATCTCGAGTTCGTCAATCCGTTCGCGAGATATGGGTGTTTGAAGTTACGGAATGTTTGAGAAACCATCAAAATTTTCGCAAGTCTGATACTCGAAACCAATAACTGGAATGGCCTAGGGGAAAAGTACACACACCATTGTAATCGGGCGAGTTTCTATTTTCAGATGCAAGAGGAATTTCTCGAGTCCGTCAAACCGTTCGCGAGATGTGGGAGTTTGAAGTTATGGAATGTTTGAGAAACCATCAAAATTTTCGCTGGTCTGATACTCGAAACCTAAAACTGGAATGGCCTAGGGGAAAAGTACACACACCATTGTAATCGGGTGAGTTTCTGCTTTCAGATGCAACAGGAATATCTCGAGTTCGTCGATCCGTTCGCAAGATATGGGAGTTTGAAGTTAAGGAATGGTTGAGAAACCATCAAAATTTTCGCAATTCTTATGCTAGAAACGAATAACTGGAATAGCCTACGGGAAATAAACACACACCATTGTAATCGGGCGAGTTTCATGTTTCAGATGCAACAGGAATTTCTCGAGTTCGTCAATCCGTTCGCGAGATATGGGAGTTTGAAGTTAAGGAATGGTTGAGAAACCATCAAAATTTTCGCAATTCTGATGCTAGAAACGAATAACTGGAATAGCCTAGGGGAAAAGTACACACACCATTGTAATCGGGCGAGTTTCTATTTTCAGATGCAACAGGAATTTCTCGAGTTCGTCAATCCGTTCGTGAGATATGGGAGTTTGAAGTTAAGGAATGGTTGAGAAACCATCAAAATTTTCACAAGTCTGATACTCGAAACCAATAACTACAATGGCCTAGGGGAAAAATACACATACCGTTGTAATCGGGCGAGTTTCATCTTTCAGATGCAACAGGAATTTCTCGAGTTCGTCAATCCGTTCGCGAGATATGGGAGTTTGAAGTTAAGGAAAGGTTGAGGGACCATCAAAATTTTAGCAAGTCTGATACTCGAAACCAATAACTTCAAAGGCCTAGGGGAAAAATACACATATCGTTGTAATCGGGCGAGTTTCTACTTTCAGATGCAACAGGAATTTTTCGAGTTCGTCAATCCGTTCGCGAGATATGGGAGTTTGAATTTAAGGAATGGTTGAGAAACCATCAAAATTTCGCAAGTCTGATACTCGAAACCAATAACTACAATGGCCTAGGGGAAAAGTACACATACCTTTGTAATCGGGCGAGTTTCCATTTTCAGACGCAACAGGAATTTCTCGAGCTCGCCATGCCGTTCGCGAGATATGGGAGTTTGAAGTTAAGGAATGGTTGAGAAACCAACAAAATTTTCGCAAGTCTGATACTCGAAACCAATAACTGGAATGGCCTAGGGGAAAAGTACACACACCATTGTAATCGGGCGAGTTTCTATTTTCAGATGCAAGAGGAATTTCTCGAGTCCGTCAATCCGTTCGCGAGATATGGGAGTTTGAAGTTAAGGAATGGTTGAGAAACCATCAAAATTTTCGCTGGTCTGATATTCGATAACAATAACTGGAGTGGCCTAGGGGAAAAGTACACATACCATTGTAATCGGGTGAGTTTCTGCTTTCAGATGCAACAGGAATTTTTCGAGTTCGTCAATCCGTTCGCGAGATATGGGAGTTTGAAGTTAAGGAATCATTGAGAAACCATCAAAATTTTCGCAAGTCTGATACTCGAAACCAATAACTACTATTGCCTAGGGGAAAAGTACGCACACCATTGTAATCGGGCGAGTTTCCATTTTCAGACGCAACAGGAATTTCTCGAGCTCGCCATTCCGTTCGCGAGATAGGGGAGTTTGAAGTTAAGAAATGGTTGACAAACCATCAAAATTTTCGCAAGTCTGATACTCGAAACCAATAACTACTATGGCCTAGGGCAAAAATACATATACCCTTGTAATTGGGAGAGTTTCTGCTGTCAGATGCAACAGAAATTATTCGGATTCGTCAATCTGTTCGCGAAATATCGGAGTTTGAAGTGGAGGTATGGTTGAGAAACCATCAACATTTTCGCTGGTCTGATACTCGAAACCAATAACTGGAATGGCCTAGGGGGAAAGTGCACACACCATTGTAATCGGGCGAGTTTCTACTTTCAGATGCAACAGGAATATCTCGAGTTCGTGAATCCGTTCGCGAGATATGGGAGTTTGAAGTTACGGAATGTTTGAGAAACCATCAAAATTTTCGCAAGTCTGATACTCGAAACCAATAACTGGAATGGCCTAGGGGAAAAGTACACACACCATTGTAATCGGGCGAGTTTCTATTTTCAGATGCAAGAGGAATTTCTCGAGTCCGTCAATCCGTTCGTGAGATATGGGAGTTTGAAGTTAAGGAATGGTTGAGAAACCATCAAAATTTTCGCAAGTCTGATACTCGAAACCAATAACTACTATTGCCTAGGGCAAAATACACGTACCGCTGTAATCGGGCTACTTCCTGATTTCAGATGCAACAGGAATTTCTCGAGTTCCTTAATCCGTTCGCGAGGTATGGGAGTTTGAAGTTAAGGAATGGTTGAGAAACCATCAAAATTTTCGCAA
Organism: Ptiloglossa arizonensis; assembly: GCF_051014685.1. Taxonomy (NCBI): domain Eukaryota; kingdom Metazoa; phylum Arthropoda; class Insecta; order Hymenoptera; family Colletidae; genus Ptiloglossa; species Ptiloglossa arizonensis. The sequence goes on along the minus strand of NW_027478444.1, from coordinate 121,176 downwards.
GTCTGATACTCGAAACCAATAACTACTATTGCCCAGGGCAAAATACACGTACCGTTGTAATCGGGCGTGTTTCTGCTTTCCGATGCAACAGGAATTTCTCGAGTTCGTCAATCCGTTCGCGAGGTATGGGGGTTTGAAGATAAGGAATAGTTGAGAAACCATCAAAATATTCGCAAGTCTGATACTCGAAACCAATAACTGGAATGGCCTAGGGGGAAAGTACACACACAATTGTAATCGGGAGAGTTTCTACTTTCAGATGCAACAGGAATATCTCGAGTTCGTGAATCCGTTCGCGAGATATGGGGGTTTGAAGATAAGGAATAGTTGAGAAACCATCAAAATTTTCGCAAGTCTGATACTCGAAACCAATAACTACTATGGCCTAGGGCAAAAATACATATACCCTTGTAATTGGGAGAGTTTCTGCTGTCAGATGCAACAGAAATTATTTGGATTCGTCAATCCGTTCGCGAAATATCGGAGTTTGAAGTGGAGGTATGGTTGAGAAACCATCAACATTTTCGCTGGTCTGATACTCGAAACCAATAACTGGAATGGCCTAGGGGGAAAGTGCACACACCATTGTAATCGGGCGAGTTTCTACTTTCAGATGCAACAGGAATATCTCGAGTTCGTGAATCCGTTCGCGAGATATGGGGGTTTGAAGATAAGGAATAGTTGAGAAACCATCAAAATTTTCGCAAGTCTGATACTCGAGACCAATAACTACAATGGCCTAGGGGAAAAATACACAGTCCGTTGTAATCGGGCGAGTATCTGCTTTCAGATGCAGCAGGAATTTTTCGAGTTCGTCAATCCGTTCGCGAGATATGGGAGTTTGAAGTTAAGGAATGGTTGAGAAACCATCAAAATTTTCGCAAGTCTGATACTCGAAACCAATAACTGGAATGGCCCAGGGGGAAAGTGCACACAAGATTGTAATCGGGCGAGTTTCTACTTTCAGATGCAACAGGAATTTCTCGAGTTGGTCAATCCGTTCGCGAGATATGGGAGTTTGAAGTTATGGAATGGTTGAGAAACCATCAAAATTTTCCAAAGTCTGATACACTAAACCAATAACTACAATGGCCTAGGGGAAAAATACACCTACCGTTGTAATCGGGCGAGTTTCTACTTTCAGATGCAACAGGAATATCTCGAGTTCGTCAATCCGTTCGCGAGATATGGGAGTTTGAAGTTAAGGAATGGTTGAGAAACCATCAAAATTTTCGCTGGTCTGATACTCGAAACCAATAACTGGAATGGCCTTGGGGAAAAGTACACATACCTTTGTAATCGGGCGAGTTTCCATTTTCAGATGCAACAGGAATTTCTCCAGTTCGCCAATCCGCTCGTGAGATATGGGAGTTTGAAGTTAAGGAATCGTTGAGAAACCATCAAAATTTTCGCAAGTCTGATACTCGAAACCAATAACTACTATTGCCTAGGGGAAAAGTACGCACACCATTGTAATCGGGCGAGTTTCCATTTTCAGACGCAACAGGAATTTCTCGAGTTCGTCAATCCGTTCGCGAGATCCGGGAGTTTGAAGTTAGGGAATGGTTGAGAAACCATCAAAATTTTCGCATGTCTGATATTCGATAACAATAACTGGTTTGGCCTAGGGGAAAAGTACACATACCATTGTAATCGGGTGAGTTTCTGCTTTCAGATGCAACAGGAATTTTTCGAGTTCGTCAATCCGTTCACGAGATATGGGAGTTTGAATTTAAGGAATGGTTGAGAAACCATCAAAATTTTCGCAAGTCTGATACTCGAAACCAATAACTACAATGGCCTAGGGGAAAAGTACACATACCTTTGTAATCGGGCGAGTTTCCATTTTCAGACGCAACAGGAATTTCGCGAGCTCGCCATTCCGTTCGCGAGATATGGGAGTTTGAAGTTAAGGAATGGTTGAGAAACCATCAAAATTTTCGCTGGTCTGATACTCGAAACCAATAATTGGAATGGCCTAGGGGAAAAGTACACATCCGTTGTAATCGGGCGAATTTCTACTTTCAAATGCAACAGGAATTTCTCGAGTTCGTCAGTCCGTTCGCGAGATATGGGAGTTTGAAGTTAGGGAATGTTTGAGAAACCATCAAAATATTCGCAAGTCTGATACTCGAAACCAATAACTGGAATGGCCTAGGGGAAAAGTACACACACCATTGTAATCGGGCGAGTTTCTACTTTCAGAGGCAACAGGAATATCTCGAGTTCGCCAATCCGTTCGCGAGATATGGGAGTTTGAAGTTAAGGAATGGTTGAGTAACCATCAAAATTTTCGCAAGTCTGATATTCGATAACAATAACTGGAGTGGCCTAGGGGAAAAGTACACATACCATTGTAATCGGGTGAGTTTCTGCTTTCAGATGCAGCAGGAATTTTTCGAGTTCGTCAATCTGTTCGCGAGATATGGGAGTTTGAAGTTAAGGAATGGTTGAGAAACCATCAAAATTTTCGCAAGTCTGATACTCGAAACCAATAACTGGTTTGGCCTAGGGGAAAAGTACACATACCATTGTAATCGGGTGAGTTTCTGCTTTCAGATGCAACAGGAATTTTTCGAGTTCGTCAATCCGTTCGCGAGATATGGGAGTTTGAATTTAAGGAATGGTTGAGAAACCATCAAAATTTTCGCAAGTCTGATACTCGAAACCAATAACTACAATGGCCTAGGGGAAAAGTACACATACCTTTGTAATCGGGCGAGTTTCCATTTTCAGACGCAACAGGAATTTCGCGAGCTCGCCATTCCGTTCGCGAGATATGGGAGTTTGAAGTTAGGGAATGTTTGAGAAACCATCAAAATATTCGCAAGTCTGATACTCGAAACCAATAACTGGAATGGCCTAGGGGAAAAGTACACACACCATTGTAATCGGGCGAGTTTCTATTTTCAGATGCAACAGGAATTTCTACAGTTCGCCAATCCGTTCGTGAGATATGGGAGTTTGAAGTTAAGGAATCGTTGAGAAACCATCAAAATTTTCGCAAGTCTGATACTGGAAACCAATAACTACTATTGCCTAGGGGAAAAGTACGCACACCATTGTAATCGGGCGAGTTTCTACTTTCAGAGGCAACAGGAATATCTCGAGTTCGCCAATCCGTTCGCGAGATATGGGAGTTTGAAGTTAAGGAATGGTTGAGTAACCATCAAAATTTTCGCAAGTCTGATATTCGATAACAATAACTGGAGTGGCCTAGGGGAAAAGTACACATACCATTGTAATCGGGTGAGTTTCTGCTTTCAGATGCAGCAGGAATTTTTCGAGTTCGTCAATCCGTTCGCGAGATATGGGAGTTTGAAGTTAAGGAATGGTTGAGAAACCATCAAAATTTTCGCAAGTCTGATACTCGAAACCAATAACTGGAATGGCCTAGGGGGAAAGTACACACACCATTGTAATCGGGCGAGTTTCTACTTTCAGATGCAACAGGAATATCTCGAGTTCGTGAATCCGTTCGCGAGATATGGGAGTTTGAAGTTAAGGAATGGTTGAGAAACCATCAAAATTTTCGCTGGTCTGATACTCGAAACCAATAACTGGAATGGCCTAGGGTAAAAGTACACATACTTTTGTAATCGGGCGAGTTTCCATTTTCAGACGCAACAGGAATTTCTCGAGCTCGCCATTCCGTTCGCGAGATATGGGAGTATGAAGTTAAGAAATGGTTGACAAACCATCAAAATTTTCGCAAGTCTGATACTCGAAACCAATAACTACTATGGCCTAGCGCAAAAATACACATACCATTGTAATTGGGAGAGTTTCTACTGTCAGATGCAACAGAAATTATTCGAATTCGTCAATCCGTTCGCGAAATATCGGAGTTTGAAGTGGAGGTATGGTTGAGAAACCATCAACTTTTTCGCTGGTCTGATACTCGAAACCAATAACTGGAATGGCCTAGGGGAAAAGTACACACACCATTGTAATCGGGCGAGTTTCTACTTTCAGATGCAACAGGAATTTCTCGAGTTCGTCAATCCGTTCGCGAGATATGGGAGTTTGAAGTGAAGGAATGGTTGAGAAACCATCATAATTTTCGCAATTCTGATACTGGAAACCAACAACTGGAATGGAATAGGGGCAAAGTACACACACCATTGTAATCGGGCGAGTTTCTACTTTCAGGTGCAACAGGAATATCTCGAGTTCGTCAATCCGTTCGCGCGATATGGGAGTTTGAAGCTAAGGAATGGTTGACAAACCATCAAATTTTCGCAAGTCTGATACTCGAAACCAATAACTACTATTGCCTAGGGCAAAATACACATACCGTTGTAATCGGGCGAGTTTCTGCTTTCGGATGCAACAGGAATTTCTCGAGTTCGTCAATCCGTTCGCGAGGTATGGGAGTTTGAAGTTAAGGAACGGTTGAGAGACCATCAACATTTTCGCTGGTCTGATACTCGAAACCTATAACTGGAATGGCCTAGGGGAAAAGTGCACACACCATTGTAATCGGGCGAGTTTCTACTTTCAGGTGCAACAGGAATATCTCGAGTTCGTCAATCCGTTCGCGCGATATGGGAGTTTGAAGTTAAGGAATGGTTGAGAAACCATCAAAATTTTCGCAAGTCTGATACTCGAAACCAATTACTACTATTGCCTAGGGCAAAATACACATACCGTTGTAATCGGGCAACCTTCTGATTTCAGATGCAACAGGAATTTCTCGAGTTCGTCAATCCGTTCGCGAGGTATGGGAGTTTGAAGTTAAGGAATGGTTGAGAAACCATCAAAATTTTCGGAAGACTGATACTCGAAACCAATAACTACTATTGCCCAGGGCAAAAATACGCATACCGTTGTAATCGGGCGAGTTTCTGCTTTCAGATGCAACAGGAATATCTCGAGTTCGTCAATCCGTTCGCGAGATATGGGAGTTTGAAGTGAAGGAATGGTTGAGAAACCATCAAAATTTTCGCAAGTCTGATACGCGAAACCAATAACTGGAATAGCCTAGGGGAAAAGTGCACACACCATTGTAATCGGGCGAGTTTCTACTTTCAGGTGCATCAGGAATATATCGAGTTCATCAATCCGTTCGCGAGATATGGGAGTTTGAAGTTAAGGAATCGTTGAGAAACCATCAAAATTTTCGCAAGTCTGATACGCGAAACCAATAACTACTATTGCCTAGGGGAAAAGTACGCACACCACTGTAATCGGGCGAGTTTCTACTTTCAGATGCAACAGGAACATCTCGAGTTCGCCAATCCGTTCGCGAGGTATGGGAGTTTGAAATTAAGGAATGGTTGAGAAACAATCAAAATTTTCGCAAGTCTGATACTCGAAACCAATAACTACTATTGCCCAGGGCAGAAATACGCATACCGTTGTAATCGGGCGAGTTTCTGCTTTCAGATGCAACAGGAATATCTCGAGTTCGTCAATCCGTTCGCGAGATATGGGAGTTTGAAGTGAAGGAATGGTTGAGAAACCATCAAAATTTTCGCAAGTCTGATACGCGAAACCAATAACTGGAATAGCCTAGGGGAAAAGTGCACACACCATTGTAATCGGGCGAGTTTCTACTTTCAGGTGCATCAGGAATATATCGAGTTCGTCAATCCGTTCGCGAGATATGGGAGTTTGAAGTTAAGGAATCGTTGAGAAACCATCAAAATTTTCGCAAGTCTGATACGCGAAACCAATAACTACTATTGCCTAGGGGAAAAGTACGCACACCACTGTAATCGGGCGAGTTTCTACTTTCAGATGCAACAGGAACATCTCGAGTTCGCCAATCCGTTCGCGAGGTATGGGAGTTTGAAATTAAGGAATGGTTGAGAAACAATCAAAATTTTCGCAAGTCTGATACTCGAAACCAATAACTACTATTGCCCAGGGCAGAAATACGCATACCGTTGTAATCGGGCGAGTTTCTGCTTTCAGATGCAACAGGAATATCTCGAGTTCGTCAATCCGTTCGCGAGATATGGGAGTTTGAAGTGAAGGAATGGTTGAGAAACCATCAAAATTTTCGCAAGTCTGATACGCGAAACCAATAACTGGAATAGCCTAGGGGAAAAGTGCACACACCATTGTAATCGGGCGAGTTTCTACTTTCAGGTGCATCAGGAATATCTCGAGTTCGTCAATCCGTTCGCGAGATATGGGAGTTTGAAGTTAAGGAATCGTTGAGAAACCATCAAAATTTTCGCAAGTCTGATACGCGAAACCAATAACTACTATTGCCTAGGGGAAAAGTACGCACACCACTGTAATCGGGCGAGTTTCTACTTTCAGATGCAACAGGAACATCTCGAGTTCGCCAATCCGTTCGCGAGGTATGGGAGTTTGAAATTAAGGAATGGTTGAGAAACCATCAAAATTTTCGCAAGTCTGATACTCGAAACCAATAACTACTATTGCCCAGGGCAGAAATACGCATACCGTTGTAATCGGGCGAGTTTCTGCTTTCAGATGCAACAGGAATATCTCGAGTTCGTCAATCCGTTCGCGAGATATGGGAGTTTGAAGTGAAGGAATGGTTGAGAAACCATCAAAATTTTCGCAAGTCTGATACGGGAAACCAATAACTGGAATAGCCTAGGGGAAAAGTGCACACACCATTGTAATCGGGCGAGTTTCTACTTTCAGGTGCATCATCAGGAATACCTCGAGCTCGTCAATCCGTTCGCGAGATATGGGAGTTTGAAGTTAAGGAATGGTTGAGAAACCATCAAAATTTTCGCAAGTCTGATACTCGAAACCAATAACTACTATTCCCTAGGGCAAAATACACATACCGTTGTAATCGGGCAACTTTCTGATTTCAGATGCAACAGGAATTTGTCGAGTTCGGCAATTCGTTCGCGAGATATGGTAGTATGAAGTTAAGGAATGGATGAGAAACCATCATAATTTTCGCAAGTCTGATACTCGAATCCAATAACTACTATTGCCCAGGGCAAAAATACACATACGGTTGTAATCGGGCGAGTCCCTGCTTTCAGATGCAACAGGAATTTCTCGAGTTCGTCAATCCGTTCGCGAGATATGGGAGTTTGAAGTTAAGGAATCGTTGAGAAACCATCAAAATTTTCGCAAGTCTGATACTCGAAACCAATAACTACTATTGCCCAGGGCAGAAATACGCATACCGTTGTAATCGGGCGAGTTTCTGCTTTCAGATGCAACAGGAATATCTCCAGTTCGCCAATCCGTTCGCGAGATATGGGAGTTTGAAGTGAAGGAATGGTTGAGAAACCATCAAAATTTTCGCAAGTCTGATACGCGAAACCAATAACTGGAATAGCCTAGGGGAAAAGTGCACACACCATTGTAATCGGGCGAGTTTCTACTTTCAGGTGCATCAGGAATATCTCGAGTTCGTCAATCCGTTCGCGAGATATGGGGGTTTGAAGTTAAGGAATCGTTGAGAAACCATCAAAATTTTCGCAAGTCTGATACGCGAAACCAATAACTACTATTGCCTAGGGGAAAAGTACGCACACCACTGTAATCGGGCGAGTTTCTACTTTCAGATGCAACAGGAACATCTCGAGTTCGCCAATCCGTTCGCGAGGTATGGGAGTTTGAAATTAAGGAATGGTTGAGAAACCATCAAAATTTTCGCAAGTCTGATACTCGAAACCAATAACTACTATTGCCCAGGGCAGAAATACGCATACCGTTGTAATCGGGCGAGTTTCTGCTTTCAGATGCAACAGGAATATCTCGAGTTCGTCAATCCGTTCGCGAGATATGGGAGTTTGAAGTGAAGGAATGGTTGAGAAACCATCAAAATTTTCGCAAGTCTGATACGCGAAACCAATAACTGGAATAGCCTAGGGGAAAAGTGCACACACCATTGTATTCGGGCGAGTTTCTACTTTCAGGTGCATCAGGAATATCTCGAGTTCGTCAATCCGTTCGCGAGATATGGGAGTTTGAAGTTAAGGAATGGTTGAGAAACCATCAAAATTTTCGCAAGTCTGATACTCGAAACCAATAACTACTATTGCCTAGGGCAAAATACACATACCATTGTAATCGGGCGAGTTTCTACTTTCAGGTGCAACAGGAATATCTCGAGTTCGTCAATCCGTTCGCGAGATATGGGAGTTTGAAGTTAAGGAATGGTTGAGAAACCATCAAAATTTTCGCAAGTCTGATACTCGAATCCAATAACTACTATTGCCCAGGGCAAAAATACACATACGGTTGTAATCGGGCGAGTTCCTGCTTTCAGATGCAACAGGAATTTCTCGAGTTCGTCAATCCGTTCGCGAGATATGGGAGTTTGAAGTTACGGAATGTTTGAGAAACCATCAAAATTTTCGCTGGTCTGAAACTCGAAACCTAAAACTGGAATGGCCTAGGGGAAAAGTACACACACCATTGTAATCGCGCGAGTTTCTACTTTCAGATGCAACAGGAATTTCTCGAGTTCTTCAATCCGTTCGCGAGATATGGGAGTTTGAAGTTAAGGAATGGTTGAGAAACCAACAAAATAATCGCAAGTCTGATACTCGAAACCAATAAATGGAATGGCCTGGGGGAAAAGTACACACACCATTGTAATCGGGCGAGTTTCTATTTTCAGATACAACAGGAATTTCACCAGTTCGCCAATCCGTTCGTGAGATATGGGAGTTTGAAGTTAAGGAATCGTTGAGAAACCATCAAAATTTTCGCAAGTCTGATACTCGAAACCAATAACTACTATTGCCCAGGGCAGAAATACGCATACCGTTGTAATAGGGCGAGTTTCTGCTTTCAGATGCAACAGGAATATCTCGAGTTCGTCAATCCGTTCGCGAGATATGGGAGTTTGAAGTGAAGGAATGGTTGAGAAACCATCAAAATTTTCGCAAGTCTGATACGCGAAACCAATAACTACTATTGCCTAGGGGAAAAGTACGCACACCACTGTAATCGGGCGAGTTTCTACTTTCAGATGCAACAGGAACATCTCGAGTTCGCCAATCCGTTCGCGAGGTATGGGAGTTTGAAATTAAGGAATGGTTGAGAAACCATCAAAATTTTCGCAAGTCTGATACTCGAAACCAATAACTACTATTGCCCAGGGCAGAAATACGCATACCGTTGTAATCGGGCGAGCTTCTGCTTTCAGATGCAACAGGAATATCTCGAGTTCGTCAATCCGTTCGCGAGATATGGGAGTTTGAAGTGAAGGAATGGTTGAGAAACCATCAAAATTTTCGCAAGTCTGATACGCGAAACCAATAACTGGAATAGCCTAGGGGAAAAGTGCACACACCATTGTAATCGGGCGAGTTTCTACTTTCAGGTGCATCATCAGGAATATCTCGAGTTCGTCAATCCGTTCGCGAGATATGGGAGTTTGAAGTTAAGGAATGGTTGAGAAACCATCAAAATTTTCGCAAGTCTGATACTCGAAACCAATAACTACTATTGCCTAGGGCAAAATACACATACCGTTGTAATCGGGCAACTTTCTGATTTCAGATGCAACAGGAATTTGTCGAGTTCGGCAATTCGTTCGCGAGATATGGTAGTATGAAGTTAAGGAATGGTTGAGAAACCATCATAATTTTCGCAAGTCTGATACTCGAAACCAATAACTACTATTGCCTAGGGGAAAAGTACGCACACCACTGTAATCGGGCGAGTTTGTACTTTCAGATGCAACAGGAACATCTCGAGTTCGGCAATCCGTTCGCGAGGTATGGGAGTTTGAAATTAAGGAATGGTTGAGAAACCATCAAAATTTTCGCTAGTCTGATACTCCAAACCAATAAGTACTATTGCCTAGGGCGAAAATACACCCACCATTGTAATCGGGCGAGTTTCTACTTTCAGTTGCAACAGGAATTTCTCGAGTTCGTCAATCCGTTCGCAAGATATGGAAGTTTGAAGATAAGGAATGGTTGAGAAACCATCAAAATTTTCGCAAGTCTGATACTCGAAACCAATAACTGGAATGGCCTAGGGGGAAAGTACACAAACCATTGTAATCGGGCGAGTTTCTACTTTCAGATGCAACAGGAATATCTCGAATTCGTGAATCCGTTCGCGAGATATGGGGGTTTGAAGATAAGGAATAGTTGAGAAACCGTCAAAATTTTCGCAATTCTGATACTCGTGACCAATAACTACTATTTCCTAGGGCAAAAATACGCATACCGTTGTAATCGGGCGAGTTTCTACTTTCAGATGCAACAGGAACATCTCGAGTTCGGCAATCCGTTCGCGAGGTATGGGAGTTTGAAATTAAGGAATGGTTGAGAAACCATCAAAATTTTCGCAAGTCTGATACTCCAAACCAATAAGTACTATTGCCTAGGGCGAAAATACACCCACCATTGTAATCGGGCGAGTTTCTACTTTCAGATGCAACAGGAATTTCTCGAGTTCGTCAATCCGTTCGCAAGATATGGAAGTTTGAAGATAAGGAATGGTTGAGAAACCATCAAAATTTTCGCAAGTCTGATACTCGAAACCAATAACTGGAATGGCCTAGGGGGAAAGTACACAAACCATTGTAATCGGGCGAGTTTCTACTTTCAGATGCAACAGGAATATCTCGAATTCGTGAATCCGTTCGCGAGATATGGGGGTTTGAAGATAAGGAATAGTTGAGAAACCGTCAAAATTTTCGCAATTCTGATACTCGTGACCAATAACTACTATTTCCTAGGGCAAAAATACGCATACCGTTGTAATCGGGTGAGTTTCTGCTTTCAGATGCAATAGGAATCTCTCGAGTTCGTCAATCCGTTCGCGAGATATGGGAGTTTGAAGTGAAGGAATGGTTGAGAAACCATCAAAATTTTCGCAAGTCAGATACGCGAAACCAATAACTGGAATGGCCGAGGGGAAAAGTACACACACCATTGTAATCGGGCGAGTTTCTACTTTCAGATGCAACAGGAATACCTCGAGTTCGTCAATCCGTTCGCGAGATATGGGAGTTTGAAGTTAAGGAATGGTTGAGAAACCATCAAAATTTTCGCAAGTTTGATACTCGAAACCAATAAATACTATTGCCTAGGGCAAAATACACGTACCGTTGTAATCGGGCGAGTTTCTGCTTTCAGATGCAATAGGAATCTCTCGAGTTCGTCAATCCGTTCGCGAGATATGGGAGTTTGAAGTGAAGGAATGGTTGAGAAACCATCAAAATTTTCGCAAGTCAGATACGCGAAACCAATAACTGGAATGGCCGAGGGGAAAAGTACACACACCATTGTAATCGGGCGAGTTTCTACTTTCAGATGCAACAGGAATATCTCGAGTTCGTCAATCCGTTCGCGACATATGGGAGTTTGAAGTGAAGGAATGGTTGAGAAACCATCAAAATTTTCGCAAGTCTGATACGCGAAACCAATAACTGGAATAGCCTAGGGGAAAAGTACACACACCATTGTAATCGGGCGAGTTTCTACTTTCAGATGCAACAGGTATATCTCGAGTTCGTCAATCCGTTCGCGAGATATGGGAGTTTGAAGTTAAGGAATGGTTGAGAAACCATCAAAAGTTTCGCAAGTCTGATACTCGAAACCAATAAATACTATTGCCTAGGGCAAAATACACGTACCGTTGTAATCGGGCTACTTTCTGATTTCAGATGCAACAGGAATTTCTCGAGTCCGTCAATCCGTTCGCGAGGTATGGGAGTTCGAAGTTAAGGAATTGTTGAGAAACCATCAACATTTTCGCTGGTCTGATACTCGAAACCTATAACTGGAATGCCCTAGGGGAAAAGTGCACACACCATAGTAATCGGGAAAGTTTCTACTTTCAGGTGCATCAGGAATATCTAGTTCGTCAATCCGTTCGCGATATATGGGAGTTTGAAGTTAAGGAATGGTTGAGAAACCATCAAAATTTTCGCAAGTCTGATACTCGAAACCAATAACTACTATTGCCTAGGGCAAAATACACATACCGTTGTAATCGGGCGAGTTTCTGCTTTCAGATGCAACAGGAATTTCTCGAGTTCGTCAATCCGTTCGCGAGATGTGGGAGTTTGAAGTTATGGAATGTTTGAGAAACCGTCAAAATTTTCGCTGGTCTGATACTCGAAACCTAAAACTGGAATGGCCTAGGGGAAAAGTACACACACCATTGTAATCGGGCGAGTTTCTACTTTCAGATGCAACAGGAATATCTCGAGTTCGTCAATCCGTTCGCGAGATATGGGAGTTTGAAGTGAAGGAATGGTTGAGAAACCATCAAAATTTTCGTAAGTCTGATACGCGAAACCAATAACTGGAATAGCCTAGGGGAAAAGTACACACACCATTGTAATCGGGCGAGTTTCTACTTTCAGATGCAACAGGAATATCTCGAGTTCGTCAATCCGTTCGCGAGATATGGGAGTTTGAAGTTAAGGAATGGTTGAGAAACCATCAAAATTTTCGCAAGTTTGATACTCGAAACCAATAAATACTATTGCCTAGGGCAAAATACACGTGCCGTTGTAATCGGGCGAGTTCCTGCTTTCAGATGCATTAGGAAAATCTCGAGTTCGTCAATCCGTTCGCGAGATATGGGAGTTTGAAGTTAAGGAATCGTTGAGAAACCATCAAAATTTTCGCAAGTCAGATACGCAAAACCAATAACTGGAATAGCCTAGGGGAAAAGTACACACACCATTGTAATCGGGCGAGTTTCTACTTTCAGATGCAACAGGAATATCTCGAGTACGTCAATCCGTTCGCGAGATATGGGAGTTTGAAGTTAAGGAATGGTTGAGAAACCATCAAAATTTTCGCAAGTTTGATACTCGAAACCAATAAATACTATTGCCTAGGGCAAAATACACGTGCCGTTGTAATCGGGCGAGTTCCTGCTTTCAGATGCATCAGGAATATCTCGAGTTCGTCAATCCGTTCGCGAGATATGGGAGTTTGAAGTTAAGGAATCGTTGAGAAACCATCAAAATTTTCGCAAGTCTGATACTCGAAACCAATAAATACTATTGCCTAGGGCAAAATACACGTACCGTTGTAATCGGGCTACTTTCTGATTTCAGATGCAACAGGAATTTCTCGAGTTCGTCAATCCGTTCGCGAGGTATGGGAGTTTGAAGTTAAGGAATGGTTGAGAAACCATCAACATTTTCTCTGGTCTGATACTCGAAACCTATAACTGGCATGGCCTAGGGGAAAAGTGCAACCGCCATTGTAATCGGGCGAGTTTCTACTTTCAGATGCAACAGGAACATCTCGAGTTCGTCAATCCGTTCGCGAGATATGGGAGTTTGAAGTTAAGGAATGGTTGAGAAACCATCAAAATTTTCGCAAGTCTGATACTCGAAACCAATAAATACTATTGCCTAGGGCAAAATACACGTACCGTTGTAATCGGGCTACTTTCTGATTTCAGATGCAACAGGAATTTCTCGAGTTCGTCAATCCGTTCGCGAGGTATGGGAGTTCGAAGTTAAGGAATGGTTGAGAAACCATCAACATTTTCGCTGGTCTGATACTCGAAACCTATAACTGGAATGCCCTAGGGGAAAAGTGCACACACCATAGTAACCGGGCGAGTTTCTACTTTCAGGTGCATCAGGAATATCTAGTTCGTCAATCCGTTCGCGATATATGGGAGTTTGAAGTTAAGGAATGGTTGAGAAACCATCAAAATTTTCGCAAGTCTGATACTCGAAACCAATAACTACTATTGCCTAGGGCAAAATACACATACCGTTGTAATCGGGCGAGTTTCTGCTTTCAGATGCAACAGGAATTTCTCGAGTTCGTCAATCCGTTCGCGAGATGTGGGAGTTTGAAGTTATGGAATGTTTGAGAAACCGTCAAAATTTTCGCTGGTCTGATACTCGAAACCTAAAACTGGAATGGCCTAGGGGAAAAGTACACACACCATTGTAATCGGGCGAGTTTCTACTTTCAGATGCAACAGGAATATCTCGAGTTCGTCAATCCGTTCGCGAGATATGGGAGTTTGAAGTGAAGGAATGGTTGAGAAACCATCAAAATTTTCGCAAGTCTGAAACTCGAAACCTAAAACTGGAATGGCCTAGTGGAAAAGTACACACACCATTGTAATCGCGCGAGTTTCTACTTTCAGATGCAACAGGAATTTCTCGAGTTCTTCAATCCGTTCGCGAGATATGGGAGTTTGAAGTTAAGGAATGGTTGAGAAACCATCAAAATTTTCGCAAGTCTGATACTCGAAACCAATAACTACAATGGCCTAGGGGAAAAATACACATACCGTTGTAATCGGGCGAGTTTCTACTTTCAAATGCAACAGGAATTTCTCGAGTTCGTCATTCCGTTAGCGAGATATGGAAGTTTGAAGTTAAGGAAAGGTTGAGGAACCATCAAAATTTTAGCAAGTCTGATACTCGAAACCAATAACTACAAAGGCATAGGGGAAAGATACACATATCGTTGTAATCGGGCGAGTTTCTACTTTCAGAGGCAACAGGAATTTCTCGAGTTGGTCAAACTGTTCGCGAGGTATGGGAGTTTGAAGTTAAGGAATGGTTGAGAAACCATCAACATTTTCGCTGTTCTGATACTCGAAACCTATAACTGGAATGGCCTAGGGGAAAAGTGCACACACGATTGTAATCGGGCGAGTTTCTACTTTCAGGTGCAACAGGAATATCTCGAGTTCGTCAATCCGTTCGCGAGATATGGGAGTTTGAAGTTAAGGAATGGTTGAGAAACCATCAAAATTTTCGCAAGTCTGATACTCGAAACCAATAACCACTATGGCCTGGGGCAAAAATACACATACCTTTGTAATTGGGAGAGTTTCTACAGTCAGATGCAAAGGAAATTATTCGGATTCGTCAATCCGTTCGCGAAATATCGGAGTTTGAATTGGAGGTATGGTTGAGAAACCATCAACATTTTCGCTGGTCTGATACTCGAAACCAATAACTGGAATGGCCTAGGGGAAAAGTACACACACCATTGTAATCGGGCGAGTTTGTACTTTCAGATGCAACAGGAATTTCTCGAGTTCGTCAATCCGTTCGCGAGATATGGGAGTTTGAAGAGAAGGAATGGTTGAGAAACCATCATAATTTTCGCAATTCTGATACTCGAAACCAACAACTGGAATGGACTAGGGGCAAATTACACGCACCATTGTAATCGGGCGAGTTTCTACTTTCAGGTGCAACAGGAATATCTCGAGTTCGTCAATCCGGTCGCGCGATATGGGAGTTTGAAGCTATGGAATGGTTGACAAACCATCAAATTTTCGCAAGTCTGATACACGAAACCGATAACTGGAATGGCCTAGGGGAAAAGTACACACACCATTGTAATCGGGCGAGTTTCTACTTTCAGATGCAACAGGAACTTCTCGAGTTCGTCAATCCGTTCGCGAGATATGCGAGTTTGAAGTTAAGGAATGGTTGGGAAACCATCAGAATTTTCGCTGGTCTGATACTCGAAACCTATAACTGGAATGGCCTAGGGCAAAATACACATACCGTTGTAATCGGGCAACTTTCTGATTTCAGATGCAACAGGAATATCTCGAGTTCGTCAATCCGTTCGCGAGATATGGGAGTTTGAAGTAAAGGAATCGTTGAGAAACCATCAAAATTTTCGCAAGTCAGATACGCAAAACCAATAACTGGAATAGCCTAGGGGAAAAGTACACACACCATTGTAATCGGGCGAGTTTCTACTTTCAGATGCAACAGGAACTTCTCGAGTTCGTCAATCCGTTCGCGAGATATGGGAGTTTGATGTTAAGGAATGGTTGAGAAACCATCAAACTTTTCGCAAGCCTGATACTCGAAACCAATAACTACTATGGCCTAGGGCAAAAATGCACATATCCTTGTAATCGGGCGAGTTTCTGCTTTGAGATGCAATAGGGAATTCTCGAATTCGTCAATCCGTTCGCGAGATATGGGAGTTTGAAGTTAAGGAATGGTTGAGAAACCATCAAAATTTTCGCTGGTCTGATACTCGAAACCAATAACTGGAATGGCCTAGGGGAAAAGTACACATACCTTTGTAAGCGGACGAGTTTCCATTTTCAGACGCAACAGGAATTTCTCGAGCTCGCCATTCCGTTCGCGAGATATGGGAGTATGAAGTTAAGAAATGGTTGACAAACCATCAAAATTTTAGCAAGTCTGATACTCGAAACCAATAACTACTGTGGCCTAGGGCAAAAATACACATATCCTTGTAATCGGGCGAGTTTCTGCTTTCAGATGCAATAGGAAATTCTCGAATTCGTCAATCCGTTCGCGAGATATGGGAGTTTGTAGTTAAGGAATGGTTGAGAAACCATCAAAATTTTCGCTGGTCTGATACTCGAAACCAATAACTGGAATGGCCTAGGGGAAAAGTACACATACCTTTGTAAGCAGGAGAGTTTCCATTTTCAGACGCAACAGGAATTTCTCGAGCTCGCCGTTCCGTTCGCGAGATATGGGAGTTTGAAGTTAAGAAATGGTTGACAAACCATCAAAATTTTCGCAAGTCTGATACTCGAGACCAATAGCTACAATGGCCTAGGGGAAAAATACACATACCGTTGTAATTGGGAGAGTTTCTACTGTCAGATGCAACAGAAATTATTCGGATTCGTCAATCCGTTCGCGAAATATCGGAGTTTGAAGTGGAGGTATGGTTGAGAAACCATCAACATTTTCGCTGGTCTGATACTCGAAACCAATAACTGGAATGGCCTAGGGGAAAAGTACACACACCATTGTAATCGGGCGAGTTTCTACTTTCAGATGCAAAAGGAACTTCTCGAGTTCGTCAATCCGTTCGCGAGATATGGGAGTTTGAAGTTAAGGAATGGATGAGAAACCATCAAAATTTTCGCAAGTCAGATACTCGAAACCAATAACTGGAATGGCCTAGGGGAAAAGTACACAGACCGTTGTAATCGGGCGAGTATCTGCTTTCAGATGCAACAGGAATTTCTCGAGTTCATCAATCCGTTCGCGAGATATGGGTGTTTGAAGTTAAGGAATGGATGAGAAACCATCAAAATTTTCGCAAGTCAGATACTCGAAACCAATAACTGGAATGGCCTAGGGGAAAAGTACACACACCATTGTAATCGGGCGAGTTTCTACTTTCAGATGCAACAGGAATATCCCGAGTTCGTCAATCCGTTCGCGAGATATGGGAGTTTGAAGTTAAGGAATGGTTGAGAAACCATCAAAATTTTCGCTGGTCTGATACTCGAAACCAATAACTGGAATGTCCTAGGAGAAAAGTACACATACCTTTGTAATCGGGCGAGTTTCCATTTTCAGACGCAACAGGAATTTCTCGAGCTCGCATTCCGTTCGCGAGATATGGGATTTTGAAGTTAAGAAATGGTTGACAAACCATCAAAACTTTCGCAAGTCTGATACTCGAAACCAATAACTACTATGGCCTAGGGCAAAAATACACATATCCTTGTAACCGGGCGAGTTTCTGCTTTCAGGTGCAATAGGAAATTCTCGAATTCGTCAATCCGTTCGCGAGATATGGGAGTTTGAAGTTAAGGAATGGTTGAGAAACCATCAAAATTTTCGCTGGTCTGATACTCGAAACCAATAACTGGAATGGCCTAGGGGAAAAGTACACATACCTTTGTAAGCGGGCGAGTTTCCATTGTCAGACGCAACAGGAATTTCTCGAGCTCGCCATTCCGTTCGCGAGATATGGGAGTTTGAAGTTAAGAAATGGTTGACAAACCATCAAAATTTTCGCAAGTCTGATACTCGAAACCAATAACCACTATGGCCTAAGGCAAAAATACACATACCTTTGTAATTGGGAGAGTTTCTACTGTCAGATGCAACAGAAATTATTCGGAATCGTCAAACCGTTCGCGAAATATCGGAGTTTGAAGTGGAGGTATGGTTGAGAAACCATCAACATTTTCGCTGGTCTGATACTCGAAACCAATAACTGGAATGGCCTAGGGGAAAAGTACACAC
This sequence comes from Ptiloglossa arizonensis, assembly GCF_051014685.1. Taxonomy (NCBI): domain Eukaryota; kingdom Metazoa; phylum Arthropoda; class Insecta; order Hymenoptera; family Colletidae; genus Ptiloglossa; species Ptiloglossa arizonensis. The sequence continues at coordinate 103,265 of NW_027478444.1, read as the reverse complement.
ACCATTGTAATCGGGCGAGTTTCTACTTTCAGATGCAACAGGAACTTCTCGAGTTCGTCAATCCGTTCGCGAGATATGGGAGTTTGATGTTAAGGAATGGTTGAGAAACCATCAAACTTTTCGCAAGCCTGATACTCGAAACCAATAACTACTATGGCCTAGGGCAAAAATGCACATATCCTTGTAATCGGGCGAGTTTCTGCTTTCAGATGCAATAGGAAATTCTCGAATTCGTCAATCCGTTCGCGAGATATGGGAGTTTGAAGTTAAGGAATGGTTGAGAAACCATCAAAATTTTCGCTGGTCTGATACTCGAAACCAATAACTGGAATGGCCTAGGGTAAAAGTACACATACCTTTGTAAGCGGACGAGTTTCCATTTTCAGACGCAACAGGAATTTCTCGAGCTCGCCATTCCGTTCGCGAGATATGGGAGTATGAAGTTAAGAAATGGTTGACAAACCATCAAAATTTTAGCAAGTCTGATACTCGAAACCAATAACTACTGTGGCCTAGGGCAAAAATACACATATCCTTGTAATCGGGCGAGTTTCTGCTTTCAGATGCAATAGGAAATTCTCGAATTCGTCAATCCGTTCGCGAGATATGGGAGTTTGTAGTTAAGGAATGGTTGAGAAACCATCAAAATTTTCGCTGGTCTGATACTCGAAACCAATAACTGGAATGGCCTAGGGGAAAAGTACACATACCTTTGTAAGCGGGAGAGTTTCCATTTTCAGACGCAACAGGAATTTCTCGAGCTCGCCGTTCCGTTCGCGAGATATGGGAGTTTGAAGTTAAGAAATGGTTGACAAACCATCAAAATTTTCGCAAGTCTGATACTCGAGACCAATAGCTACAATGGCCTAGGGGAAAAATACACATACCGTTGTAATTGGGAGAGTTTCTACTGTCAGATGCAACAGAAATTATTCGGATTCGTCAATCCGTTCGCGAAATATCGGAGTTTGAAGTGGAGGTATGGTTGAGAAACCATCAACATTTTCGCTGGTCTGATACTCGAAACCAATAACTGGAATGGCCTAGGGGAAAAGTACACACACCATTGTAATCGGGCGAGTTTCTACTTTCAGATGCAACAGGAACTTCTCGAGTTCGTCAATCCGTTCGCGAGATATGGGAGTTTGAAGTTAAGGAATGGTTGAGAAATCATCAAAATTTTCGCAAGTCTGGTACTCGAGACCAATAGCTACAATGGCCTAGGGGAAAAATGCACATACCGTTGTAATCGGGCGAGTTTCTACTTTCAGAAGCAACTGGAATTTCTCGAGTTCGTCAATCCGTTCGCGAGGTACGGGAGTTTGAAGTTAAGGAATGGTTGAGAAGCCATCAAAATTTTCGCAATTCTAATGGTTGAAACGAATAACTAGAATGGCTTAGGGCAAAAATATTCCTACCGTTGTAATCGGGCGAGTTTCTGCTTTCACAAGCAACAGGAATTTCTCGAGTTCGTCAATCCGTTCGCGAGATATGGGAGTTTGAAGTTAAGGAATGGTTGAGAAACCATCAAAATTTTCGCAAGTCTGATACTCGAAACCAATAACTACTATTGCCTAGGGCAAAATACACATACCGTTGTAATCGGGTAACTTTCTGATTTCAGATGCAACAGGAATTTCTCGAGTTCGTCAATTCGTTCGCGAGATATGGGAGTTTGAAGTTAAGGAATGGTTGAGAAACCATCAAAATTTTCGCTGGTCTGATACTCGAAACCAATAACTGGAATGGCCTAGGAGAAAAGTACTCATACCTTTGTAATCGGGCGAGTTTCCATTTTCAGACGCAATAGGAATTTCTCGAGCTCGCCATTCCGTTCGCGAGATATGGGATTTTGAAGTTAAGAAATGGTTGACAAACCATCAAAATTTTCGCAAGTCTGATACTCGAAACCAATAACTACTATGGCCTAGGGCAAAAATGCACATATCCTTGTAATCGGGCGAGTTTCTGCTTTCAGATGCAATAGGAAATTCTCGAATTCGTCAATCCGTTCGCGAGATATGGGAGTTTGAAGTTAAGGAATGGTTGAGAAACCATCAAAATTTTCGCTGGTCTGATACTCGAAACCAATAACTGGAATGGCCTAGGGGAAAAGTACACATACCTTTGTAAGCGGACGAGTTTCCATTTTCAGACGCAACAGGAATTTCTCGAGCTCGCCATTCCGTTCGCGAGATATGGGAGTTTGAAGTTAAGAAATGGTTGACAAACCATCAAAATTTTCGCAAGTCTGATACTCGAAACCAATAACTACTATGGCCTAGGGCAAAAATGCACATATCCTTGTAATCGGGCGAGTTTCTGCTTTCAGATGCAATAGGAAATTCTCGAATTCGTCAATCCGTTCGCGAGATATGGGAGTTTGAAGTTAAGGAATGGTTGAGAAACCATCAAAATTTTCGCTGGTCTGATACTCGAAACCAATAACTGGAATGGCCTAGGGGAAAAGTACACATACCTTTGTAAGCGGGCGAGTTTCCATTTTCAGACGCAACAGGAATTTCTCGAGCTCGCCATTCCGTTCGCGAGATATGGGAGTTTGAAGTTAAGAAATGGTTGACAAACCATCAAAATTTTCGCAAGTCTGATACTCGAAACCAATAACTACAATGGCCTAGGGGAAAAATACACATACCGTTGTAATTGGGAGAGTTTCTACTGTCAGATGCAACAGAAATTATTCGGATTCGTCAATCCGTTCGCGAAATATCGGAGTTTGAAGTTAAGGAATGGTTGAGATACCATCAACATTTTCGCTGGTCTGATACTCGAAACCAATAACTGGAGTGGCCTTGGGGAGAGGTACACACACCATTGTAATCGGGCGAGTTTCTACTTTCTGACACAACAGGAATTTCTCGAGTTCGTCAATGCGTTCGCGAGATATGGGAGTTTGAAGTTAAGGAATGGTTGAGAAATCATCAAAATTTTCGCAAGTCTGATACTCGAGACCAATAGCTACAATGGCCTAGGGGAAAAATACACATACCGTTGTAATCGGGCGAGTTTCTGCTTTCACAAGCAACAGGAATTTCTCGAGTTCGTCAATCCGTTCGCGAGATATGGGAGTTTGCAGTTAAGGAGTGGTTGAGAAACCATCAAAATTTTCGCAAGTCTGATACTCGAAACCAATAACTACTATGGCCTTGGGCAAAAATACACATACCGTTGTAATCGGGCGAGTTTCTACTTTCAGGTGCAATATGAATTTCTCGAGTTCGTCAATCCGTTCGCGAGATATGGGTGTTTGAAGATAAGGAATGGTTGAGAAACCATCAAAATTTTCGCAAGTCTGATACTCGAGATCAATAACTTCTATTTCCTACGGCAAAAATACACATACCGTTGTAATCGGGCGAGTTTCTGCTTTCATATGCAACAGGAATTTCTCGAGTTCGTCAATCCGTTCGCGAGATATGGGAGTTTGAAGTTAAGGAATGGTTGAGAAACCATCAAAATTTTCGCAAGTCTGATACTCGAAACCAATAACTACAATGGCCTAGGGGAAAAATACACATACCGTTGTAATTGGGAGAGTTTCTACTGTCAGATGCAACAGAAATTATTTGGATTCGTCAATCCGTTCGCGAAATATCGGAGTTTGAAGTGGAGGTATGGTTGAGAAACCATCAACATTTTCGCTGGTCTGATACTCGAAACCAATAACTGGAATGGCCTGGGGGAAAAGTACACACACCCTTGTAATCGGGCGAGTTTCTACTTTCAGATGCAACAGGAATTTCTCGAGTTCGTCAATCCGTTCGCGAGATATGGGAGTTAGAAGTTAAGGAATGGTTGAGAAACCATCAAAATTTTCGCAAGTCTGATACTCGAAACCAAAAACTACTATTGCCTAGGGCAAAAATACACATACCGTTGTAATCGGGCGAGTTTCTGCTTTCGGATGCAACAGGAATTTCTCGAGTTCGTCAATCCGTTCGCGAGATATGGGAGTTTGAAGTTACGGAATGTTTGAGAAACCATCAGAATTTTCGCTGGTCTGATACTCGAAACCTATAACTGGAATGGCCTAGGGGAAAAGTACACATACCTTTGTAAGCGGACGAGTTTCCATTTTCAGACGCAACAGGAATTTCTCGAGCTCGCCATTCCGTTCGCGAGATATGGGAGTTTGAAGTTAAGAAATGGTTGACAAACCATCAAAATTTTCGCAAGTCTGATACTCGAAACCAATAACTACTATGGCCTAGGGCAAAAATACACATATCCTTGTAATCGGGCGAGTTTCTGCTTTCAGATGCAATAGGAAATTCTCGAATTTGTCAATCCGTTCGCGAGATATGGGAGTTTGTAGTTAAGGAATGGTTGAGAAACCATCAAAATTTTCGCTGGTCTGATACTCGAAACCAATAACTGGAATGGCCTAGGGGAAAAGTACACATACCTTTGTAAGCGGGCGAGTTTCCATTTTCAGACGCAACAGGAATTTCTCGAGCTCGCCATTCCGTTCGCGAGATATGGGAGTTTGAAGTTAAGAAATGGTTGACAAACCATCAAAATTTTCGCAAGTCTGATACTCGAAACCAATAACTACAATGGCCTAGGGAAAAATACACATACCGTTGTAATTGGGAGAGTTTCTACTGTCAGATGCAACAGAAATTATTCGGATTCGTCAATCCGTTCGCGAAATATCGGAGTTTGAAGTTAAGGAATGGTTGAGATACCATCAACATTTTCGCTGGTCTGATACTCGAAACCAATAACTGGAGTGGCCTTGGGGAGAGGTACACACACCATTGTAATCGGGCGAGTTTCTACTTTCTGACACAACAGGAATTTCTCGAGTTCGTCAATGCGTTCGCGAGATATGGGAGTTTGAAGTTAAGGAATGGTTTAGAAATCATCAAAATTTTCGCATGACTGATACACGAAACAATTAACTACAATGGCTTAGGGGAAAAATACACATACCGTTGTAATCGGGCGAGTTTCTACTTTCAAATGCAACAGGAATTTCACGAGTTCGTCAATCCGTTCGCGAGTTATGGGAGTTTGCAGTTAAGGAATGGTTGAGAAACCATCAAAGTTTTCGCAAGTCTGATACTCGAAACCAATAACTACAATGGCCTAGGGGAAAAATACACATACCGTTGTAATCGGGCGAGCTTCTGCTTTCACATGCAACAGGAATTTCACGAGTTCGTCAATCCGTTCGCGAGATATGGGAGTTTGAAGTTAAGGAATGGTTGAGAAACCATCAAAATTTTCGCAAGTCTGATACTCGAAACCAATAACTGGAATGACCTAGGGGAAAAATACACATATCGTTGTAATCGGGCGAGCTTCTGCTTTCACATGCAACAGGAATTTCACGAGTTCGTCAATCCGTTCGCGAGATATGGGAGTTTGAAGTTAAGGAATGGTTGAGAAACCATCAAAATTTTCGCTGGTCTGATACTCGAAACCAATAACTGGAATGGCCTAGGGGAAAAGTACACATACCTTTGTAAGCGGGCGAGTTTCCATTTTCAGACGCAACAGGAATTTCTCGAGCTCGCCATTCCGTTCGCGAGATATGGGAGTTTGAAGTTAAGAAATGGTTGACAAACCATCAAAATTTTCGCAAGTCTGATACTCGAAACCAATAACTACAATGGCCTAGGGGAAAAATACACATACCGTTGTAATTGGGAGAGTTTCTACTGTCAGATGCAACAGAAATTATTCGGATTCGTCAATCCGTTCGCGAAATATCGGAGTTTGAAGTTAAGGAATGGTTGAGATACCATCAACATTTTCGCTGGTCTGATACTCGAAACCAATAACTGGAGTGGCCTTGGGGAGAGGTACACACACCATTGTAATCGGGCGAGTTTCTACTTTCTGACACAACAGGAATTTCTCGAGTTCGTCAATGCGTTCGCGAGATATGGGAGTTTGAAGTTAAGGAATGGTTGAGAAATCATCAAAATTTTCGCAAGTCTGATACTCGAGACCAATAGCTACAATGGCCTAGGGGAAAAATACACATACCGTTGTAATCGGGCGAGTTTCTGCTTTCACAAGCAACAGGAATTTCTCGAGTTCGTCAATCCGTTCGCGAGATATGGGAGTTTGCAGTTAAGGAGTGGTTGAGAAACCATCAAAATTTTCGCAAGTCTGATACTCGAAACCAATAACTACAATGGCCTAGGGGAAAAACACACATACCGTTGTAATCGGGCGAGTTTCTACTTTCAAATGCAACAGGAATTTCACGAGTTCGTCAATCCGTTCGCGAGATATGGGAGTTTGCAGTTAAGGAATGGTTGAGAAACCATCAAAATTTTCGCAAGTCTGATACTCGAAACCAATAACTACAATGGCCTAGGGGAAAAACACACATACCGTTGTAATCGGGCGAGTTTCTACTTTCAATCGCAACAGGAATTTCACGAGTTCGTCAATCCGTTCGCGAGATATGGGAGTTTGCAGTTAAGGAGTGGTTGAGAAACCATCAAAATTTTCGCAAGTCTGATACTCGAAACCAATAACTACTATGGCCTTGGGCAAAAATACACATACCGTTGTAATCGGGCGAGTTTCTACTTTCAGGTGCAATATGAATTTCTCGAGTTCGTCAATCCGTTCGCGAGATATGGGTGTTTGAAGATAAGGAATGGTTGAGAAACCATCAAAATTTTCGCAAGTCTGATACTCGAGATCAATAACTTCTATTTCCTACGGCAAAAATACACATACCGTTGTAATCGGGCGAAGGTTTTCTGCTTTCATATGCAACAGGAATTTCTCGAGTTCGTCAATCCGTTCGCGAGATATGGGAGTTTGAAGTTAAGGAATGGTTGAGAAACCATCAAAATTTTCGCAAGTCTGATACTCGAAACCAATAACTACAATGGCCTAGGGGAAAAATACACATACCGTTGTAATTGGGAGAGTTTCTACTGTCAGATGCAACAGAAATTATTTGGATTCGTCAATCCGTTCGCGAAATATCGGAGTTTGAAGTGGAGGTATGGTTGAGAAACCATCAACATTTTCGCTGGTCTGATACTCGAAACCAATAACTGGAATGGCCTGGGGGGAAAAGTACACACACCCTTGTAATCGGGCGAGTTTCTACTTTCAGATGCAACAGGAATTTCTCGAGTTCGTCAATCCGTTCGCGAGATATGGGAGTTAGAAGTTAAGGAATGGTTGAGAAACCATCAAAATTTTCGCAAGTCTGATACTCGAAACCAAAAACTACTATTGCCTAGGGCAAAAATACACATACCGTTGTAATCGGGCGAGTTTCTGCTTTCGGATGCAACAGGAATTTCTCGATTTCGTCAATCCGTTCGCGAGATATGGGAGTTTGAAGTTACGGAATGTTTGAGAAACCATCAGAATTTTCGCTGGTCTGATACTCGAAACCTATAACTGGAATGGCCTAGGGGAAAAGTACACATACCTTTGTAAGCGGACGAGTTTCCATTTTCAGACGCAACAGGAATTTCTCGAGCTCGCCATTCCGTTCGCGAGATATGGGAGTTTGAAGTTAAGAAATGGTTGACAAACCATCAAAATTTTCGCAAGTCTGATACTCGAAACCAATAACTACTATGGCCTAGGGCAAAAATACACATATCCTTGTAATCGGGCGAGTTTCTCCTTTCAGATGCAATAGGAAATTCTCGAATTTGTCAATCCGTTCGCGAGATATGGGAGTTTGTAGTTAAGGAATGGTTGAGAAACCATCAAAATTTTCGCTGGTCTGATACTCGAAACCAATAACTGGAATGGCCTAGGGGAAAAGTACACATACCTTTGTAAGCGGGCGAGTTTCCATTTTCAGACGCAACAGGAATTTCTCGAGCTCGCCATTCCGTTCGCGAGATATGGGAGTTTGAAGTTAAGAAATGGTTGACAAACCATCAAAATTTTCGCAAGTCTGATACTCGAAACCAATAACTACAATGGCCTAGGGAAAAATACACATACCGTTGTAATTGGGAGAGTTTCTACTGTCAGATGCAACAGAAATTATTCGGATTCGTCAATCCGTTCGCGAAATATCGGAGTTTGAAGTTAAGGAATGGTTGAGATACCATCAACATTTTCGCTGGTCTGATACTCGAAACCAATAACTGGAGTGGCCTTGGGGAGAGGTACACACACCATTGTAATCGGGCGAGTTTCTACTTTCTGACACAACAGGAATTTCTCGAGTTCGTCAATGCGTTCGCGAGATATGGGAGTTTGAAGTTAAGGAATGGTTTAGAAATCATCAAAATTTTCGCATGACTGATACACGAAACAATTAACTACAATGGCTTAGGGGAAAAATACACATACCGTTGTAATCGGGCGAGTTTCTACTTTCAAATGCAACAGGAATTTCACGAGTTCGTCAATCCGTTCGCGAGTTATGGGAGTTTGCAGTTAAGGAATGGTTGAGAAACCATCAAAGTTTTCGCAAGTCTGATACTCGAAACCAATAACTACAATGGCCTAGGGGAAAAATACACATACCGTTGTAATCGGGCGAGCTTCTGCTTTCACATGCAACAGGAATTTCACGAGTTCGTCAATCCGTTCGCGAGATATGGGAGTTTGAAGTTAAGGAATGGTTGAGAAACCATCAAAATTTTCGCAAGTCTGATACTCGAAACCAATAACTGGAATGACCTAGGGGAAAAATACACATATCGTTGTAATCGGGCGAGTTTCTACTTTCAGAAGCAACAGGAATTTCTCGAGTTCGTCAATCCGTTCGCCAGATATGGGAGTTTGAAGTTAAGGAAAGGTTGAGAAACCATCAATATTTTCGCAAGTCTGATACTCGAAACCAATAACTGGAATGTCCTAGGGGAAAAGTACACACACCATTGTAATCGGGCGAGTTTCTATTTTCAGATGCAACAGGAATTTCTCCAGTTCGCCAATCCGTTCGTGAGATATGGGAGTTTGAAGTTAAGGAATGGTTTAGAAACCATCAAAATTTTCGCATGTCTGATACTCGAAACAATTAACTACAATGGCCTAGGGGAAAAATACACATACCGTTGTAATCGGGCGAGCCTCTGCTTTCACATGCAACAGGAATTTCACGAGTTCGTCAATCCGTTCGCGAGATATGGGAGTTTGAAGTTAAGGAATGGTTGAGAAACCATCAAAATTTTCGCAAGTCTGATACTCGAAACCAATAACTACTATGGCCTAGGGCAAAAATACACATACCGTTGTAATCGGGCGAGTTTCTACTTTCAGGTGCAATATGAATTTCTCGAGTTTGTCAATCCGTTAGCAATATATGGGAGCTTGAAGTTAAGGAATGTTTGAGAAACCATCAAAATTTTCGCAAGTCTGATACTCGAAACCATTAACTACAATGGCCTAGGGGAAAAAGACACATACCGTTGTAATCGGGCGAGTTTCTACTTTCAGATGCAACCGGAATTTCTCGAGTTCGTCAATCCGTTCGCGAGATATGGGAGTTTGAAGTTAAGGAATGGTTGAGAAACCATCAAAATTTTCGCAAGTCTGATACTCGAAACCAATAACTACAATGACCTAGGGGAAAAATACACATACCGTTGTAATTGGGAGAGTTTCTACTGTCAGATGCAACATAAATTATTTGGATTCGTCAATCCGTTCGCGAAATATCGGAGTTTGAAGTGGAGGTATGGTTGAGAAACCATCAACATTTTCGCTGGTCTGATACTCGAAACCAATAACTGGAATGGCCTGGGGGAAAAGTACACACACCCTTGTAATCGGGCGAGTTTCTACTTTCAGATGCAACAGGAATTTCTCGAGTTCGTCAATCCGTTCGCGAGATATGGGAGTTAGAAGTTAAGGAATGGTTGAGAAACCATCAAAATTTTCGCAAGTCTGATACTCGAAACCAATAACTACTATTGCCTAGGGCAAAAATACACATACCGTTGTAATCGGGCGAGTTTCTGCTTTCGGATGCAACAGGAATTTCTCGAGTTCGTCAATCCGTTCGCGAGATATGGGAGTTTGAAGTTACGGAATGTTTGAGAAACCATCAGAATTTTCGCTGGTCTGATACTCGAAACCTATAACTGGAATGGCCTAGGGGAAAAGTACACAAACCATTGTAATCGGGCGAGTTTCTACTTTCAGATGCAACAGGAATATCTCGAGTTCGTCAATCCGTTCGCGAGATATGGGAGTTTGAAGTTAAGGAATGGTTGAGAAACCATCAAAATTTTCGCAAGTCTGATACTCGAAACCAATAACTACTATTGCCTAGGGCAAAATACACATACCGTTGTAATCGGGTAACTTTCTGATTTCAGATGCAACAGGAAATTCTCGAATTCGTCAATCCGTTCGCGAGATATGGGAGTTTGAAGTTAAGGAATGGTTGAGAAACCATCAAAATTTTCGCTGGTCTGATACTCGAAACCAATAACTGGAATGGCCTAGGGGAAAAGTACACATACCTTTGTAAGCGGACGAGTTTCCATTTTCAGACGCAACAGGAATTTCTCGAGCTCGCCATTCCGTTCGCGAGATATGGGAGTTTGAAGTTAAGAAATGGTTGACAAACCATCAAAATTTTCGCAAGTCTGATACTCGAAACCAATAACTACTATGGCCTAGGGCAAAAATGCACATATCCTTGTAATCGGGCGAGTTTCTGCTTTCAGATGCAATAGGAAATTCTCGAATTCGTCAATCCGTTCGCGAGATATGGGAGTTTGAAGTTAAGGAATGGTTGAGAAACCATCAAAATTTTCGCTGGTCTGATACTCGAAACCAATAACTGGAATGGCCTAGGGGAAAAGTACACATACCTTTGTAATTGGGAGAGTTTCTACTGTCAGATGCAACAGAAATTATTCGGATTCGTCAATCCGTTCGCGAAATATCGGAGTTTGAAGTTAAGGAATGGTTGAGATACCATCAACATTTTCGCTGGTCTGATACTCGAAACCAATAACTGGAGTGGCCTTGGGGAGAGGTACACACACCATTGTAATCGGGCGAGTTTCTACTTTCTGACACAACAGGAATTTCTCGAGTTCGTCAATGCGTTCGCGAGATATGGGAGTTTGAAGTTAAGGAATGGTTGAGAAATCATCAAAATTTTCGCAAGTCTGATACTCGAGACCAATAGCTACAATGGCCTAGGGGAAAAATACACATACCGTTGTAATCGGGCGAGTTTCTGCTTTCACAAGCAACAGGAATTTCTCGAGTTCGTCAATCCGTTCGCGAGATATGGGAGTTTGAAGTTAAGGAATGGTTTAGAAATCATCAAAATTTTCGCATGACTGATACACGAAACAATTAACTACAATGGCCTAGGGGAAAAACACACATACCGTTGTAATCGGGCGAGTTTCTACTTTCAAATGCAACAGGAATTTCACGAGTTCGTCAATCCGTTCGCGAGATATGGGAGTTTGCAGTTAAGGAATGGTTGAGAAACCATCAAAATTTTCGCAAGTCTGATACTCGAAACCAATAACTACAATGGCCTAGGGGAAAAACACACATACCGTTGTAATCGGGCGAGTTTCAACTTTCAATCGCAACAGGAATTTCACGAGTTCGTCAATCCGTTCGCGAGATATGGGAGTTTGCAGTTAAGGAGTGGTTGAGAAACCATCAAAATTTTCGCAAGTCTGATACTCGAAACCAATAACTACTATGGCCTTGGGCAAAAATACACATACCGTTGTAATCGGGCGAGTTTCTACTTTCAGGTGCAATATGAATTTCTCGAGTTCGTCAATCCGTTCGCGAGATATGGGTGTTTGAAGATAAGGAATGGTTGAGAAACCATCAAAATTTTCGCAAGTCTGATACTCGAGATCAATAACTTCTATTTCCTACGGCAAAAATACACATACCGTTGTAATCGGGCGAGTTTCTGCTTTCATATGCAACAGGAATTTCTCGAGTTCGTCAATCCGTTCGCGAGATATGGGAGTTTGAAGTTAAGGAATGGTTTAGAAATCATCAAAATTTTCGCATGACTGATACACGAAACAATTAACTACAATGGCCTAGGGGAAAAACACACATACCGTTGTAATCGGGCGAGTTTCTACTTTCAAATGCAACAGGAATTTCACGAGTTCGTCAATCCGTTCGCGAGATATGGGAGTTTGCAGTTAAGGAATGGTTGAGAAACCATCAAAATTTTCGCAAGTCTGATACTCGAAACCAATAACTACAATGGCCTAGGGGAAAAACACACATACCGTTGTAATCGGGCGAGTTTCAACTTTCAATCGCAACAGGAATTTCACGAGTTCGTCAATCCGTTCGCGAGATATGGGAGTTTGCAGTTAAGGAGTGGTTGAGAAACCATCAAAATTTTCGCAAGTCTGATACTCGAAACCAATAACTACTATGGCCTTGGGCAAAAATACACATACCGTTGTAATCGGGCGAGTTTCTACTTTCAGGTGCAATATGAATTTCTCGAGTTCGTCAATCCGTTCGCGAGATATGGGTGTTTGAAGATAAGGAATGGTTGAGAAACCATCAAAATTTTCGCAAGTCTGATACTCGAGATCAATAACTTCTATTTCCTACGGCAAAAATACACATACCGTTGTAATCGGGCGAGTTTCTGCTTTCATATGCAACAGGAATTTCTCGAGTTCGTCAATCCGTTCGCGAGATATGGGAGTTTGAAGTTAAGGAATGGTTGAGAAACCATCAAAATTTTCGCAAGTCTGATACTCGAAACCAATAACTACAATGACCTAGGGGAAAAATACACATACCGTTGTAATTGGGAGAGTTTCTACTGTCAGATGCAACAGAAATTATTTGGATTCGTCAATCCGTTCGCGAAATATCGGAGTTTGAAGTGGAGGTATGGTTGAGAAACCATCAACATTTTCGCTGGTCTGATACTCGAAACCAATAACTGGAATGGCCTGGGGGAAAAGTACACACACCATTGTAATCGGGCGAGTTTCTACTTTCAGATGCAACAGGAATTTCTCGAGTTCGTCAATCCGTTCGCGAGATATGGGAGTTAGAAGTTAAGGAATGGTTGAGAAACCATCAAAATTTTCGCAAGTCTGATACTCGAAACCAATAACTACTATTGCCTAGGGCAAAAATACACATACCGTTGTAATCGGGCGAGTTTCTGCTTTCGGATGCAACAGGAATTTCTCGAGTTCGTCAATCCGTTCGCGAGATATGGGAGTTTGAAGTTACGGAATGTTTGAGAAACCATCAGAATTTTCGCTGGTCTGATACTCGAAACCTATAACTGGAATGGCCTAGGGGAAAAGTACACAAACCATTGTAATCGGGCGAGTTTCTACTTTCAGATGCAACAGGAATATCTCGAGTTCGTCAATCCGTTCGCGAGATATGGGAGTTTGAAGTTAAGGAATGGTTGAGAAACCATCAAAATTTTCGCAAGTCTGATACTCGAAACCAATAACTACTATTGCCTAGGGCAAAATACACATACCGTTGTAATCGGGTAACTTTCTGATTTCAGATGCAACAGGAAATTCTCGAATTCGTCAATCCGTTCGCGAGATATGGGAGTTTGAAGTTAAGGAATGGTTGAGGAACCATCAAAATTTTCGCTGGTCTGATACTCGAAACCAATAACTGGAATGGCCTAGGGGAAAAGTACACATACCTTTGTAAGCGGACGAGTTTCCATTTTCAGACGCAACAGGAATTTCTCGAGCTCGCCATTCCGTTCGCGAGATATGGGAGTTTGAAGTTAAGAAATGGTTGACAAACCATCAAAATTTTCGCAAGTCTGATACTCGAAACCAATAACTACTATGGCCTACGGCAAAAATACACATACCGTTGTAATTGGGAGAGTTTCTACTGTCAGATGCAACAGAAATTATTCGGATTCGTCAAACCGTTCGCGAAATATCGGAGTTTGAAGTGGAGATATGGTTGAGAAACCATCAACATTTTCGCTGGTCTGATACTCGAAACCAATAACTGGAATGGCCTAGAGGAAAAGTACACAGACCATTGTAATCGGACGAGAATCTGCTTTCAGATGCTACAGGAATTTCTCGAGTTAGTCAATCCGTTCGCGAGATATAGGAATTTGAAGTTAAGGAATGGTTCAGAAACCATCAAAATTTTCGCAAGTCTGATATTCGAAACCAATAACCACTATGGCCTAGGGCAAAAATACACATACCTTTGTAATTGGGAGAGTTTCTACTGTCAGATGCAACAGAAATTATTCGGATTCGTCAATCCGTTCGCGAAATATCGGAGTTTGAAGTTAAGGAATGGTTGAGAAACCATCAACATTTGCGCTGGTCTGATACTCGAAACCAGTAACTGGAGTGGCCTTGGGGAAAAGTACACACACCATTGTAATCGGGCGAGTTTCTTCTTTCAGATACAACAGGAATTTCTCGAGTTCGTGAATGCGTTCGCGAGATGTGGGAGTTTGAAGTTAAGGAATGGTTGAGAAACCATCAAAATTTTCGCAAGTCTGATACTCGAAACCAATAACTACAATGGCCTACCTGAAAAATACACATACCGATGTAATCGGGCGAGTATCTGCTTTCATATGTAACAGGAATTTCTCGAGATCGTCAATCCGTCCGCGAGATATGGGAGTTTGAAGTTAAGGAATGGTTGAGAAACCATCAATATTTTCGCAAGTCTGATACTCGAAACCAATAACTACAATGGCCCAGGGGAAAAATACACATACCGTCGTAATCGGGCGAGTATCTGCTTTCAGATTCAACAGGAATTTCTCGAGTTCGTCAATCCGTTCGCGAGATTTTGGAGTTTGAAGTTAAGAAATGGTTGAGAAACCATCAAAATTTTCGCAAGTCTGATACTCGAAACCAATAACTACATGGCCTAGGGGAAAAGTACACATACCGTCGTAATCGGGCGAGTATCTGCTTTCAGATTCAACAGGCATTTCTCGAGTTCGTCAATCCGTTCGCGAGATTTTGGAGATTGAAGTTAAGAAATGGTTGAGAAACCATCAAAATTTTCGCAAGTCTGATGCTCGAAACCAATAACTACTATCTCCTAGGGCAAAAATACACATACCGTTGTAATCGGGCGAGTTTCTGCTTTCAGATGCCACAGGAATTTCTCGAGTTCGTCAATCCGTTCGTGAGATATGGTTGTTTGAAGTTAAGGAATGGTTGAGAAACCATCAAAATTTTCGCAAGTCTGATACTCGAGTCCAATAACTACTATGGCCTAGGCAAAAATTCACATACCGCTGTAATCGGGCGGGTTTCTGCTTTCAGATGCAGCAGGACTTTTTCGGGTTCGTCAATCCGTTCGCGAGATATGGGGTTTGAAGATAAGGAATGGTTGAGAAACCATGAAAATTTTCGCAAGTCTGATACTCGACACCAATAACTACAATGGCCTACGTGAAAAATACGCATACCGTTGTAATCGGGCGAGTATCTGCTTTCATATGCAACAGGAATTTCTCGAGATCGTCAATCCGTCCGCGAGATATGGGAGTTTGAAGTTAAGGAATGGTTGAAAAACCATCAATATTTCGCAAGTCTGATACTCGAAACCAATAACTACAATGGTCCAGGGGAAAAATACACATACCGTCGTAATCGGCGAGTATCTGCTTTCAGATTCAACAGGAATCTCTCGAGTTCGTCAATCCGTTCGCGAGATTTTGGAGTTTGAAGTTAAGAAATGGTTGAGAAACCATCAAAATTTTCACAAGTCTGATATACGAAACCAATAACTACTATGGTCTAGGGCGAAAATACGCATACCGTTGTAATTGGGCGAGCTTCTACTTTCAGATACAAGAGGAATTTCTCGAGTTCGTCAATCCGTTCGTGAGATATGGGAGTTTGAATTTAAGGAGTGGTTGAGAAACCTTCAAAATTTTCGCAATTCTGAAACTCGAAACCAATAACTACTATTTCCTAGGGCAAAAATACACATACCAGGTGATCGGGCAAGTTTCTGCTTTCATATGCAACAGGATTTCTCTAGTTCGTCAATCCGTCCGCGAGATATGGGAGTTTGAAGTTAAGGCGTGGTTGAGAAACCATCAAAATTTTCGCAAGTCTGATACTCGAAACCAATAACTACAATGGCCTAGGGGAAAAGTACACATACCGTCGTAATCGGGCGAGTATCTGCTTTCAGATTCAACAGGCATTTCTCGAGTTCGTCAATCCGTTCGCGAGATTTGGAGATTAAAGTTAAGAAATGGTTGAGAACCATCAAAATTTTCGCAAGTCTGATGCTCGAAACCAATAACTACTATCTCCTAGGGCAAAAATACACATACCGTTGTAATCGGGCGAGTTTCTGCTTTCAGATGCAACAGGAATTTCTCGAGTTCGTCAATCCGTTCGTGAGATATGGTTGTTGAAGTTAAGGAATGGTTGAGAAACCATCAAAATTTTCGCAAGTCTGATACTCGAGTCCAATAACTACTATGGCCTAGGGCAAAAATTCACATACCGCTGTAATCGGGCGGGTTTCTGCTTTCAGATGCAGCAGGACTTTTTCGGGTTCGTCAATCCGTTCGCGAGATATGGGGTTTGAAGATAAGGAATGGTTGAGAAACATGAAAATTTTCGCAAGTCTGATACTCGAAACCAATAACTACAATGGCCTACGTGAAAAATACGCATACCGTTGTATTCGGGCGAGTATCTGCTTTCATATGCAACAGGAATTTCTCGAGATCGTCAATCCGTCCGCGAGATATGGGAGTTTGAAGTTAAGGAATGGTTGAGAAACCATCAATATTTTCGCAAGTCTGATACTCGAAACCACTCGAAACCAATAACTACAATGGTCCAGGGGAAAAATACACATACCGTCGTAATCGGGCGAGTATCTGCTTTCAGATTCAACAGGAATCTCTCGAGTTCGTCAATCCGTTCGCGAGATTTTGGAGTTTGAAGTTAAGAAATGGTTGAGAAACCATCAAAATTTTCACAAGTCTGATATACGAAACCAATAACTACTATGGTCTAGGGCGAAAATACGCATACCGTTGTAATTGGGCGAGCTTCTACTTTCAGATACAAGAGGAATTTCTCGAGTTCGTCAATCCGTTCGTGAGATATGGGAGTTTGAATTTAAGGAGTGGTTGAGAAACCTTCAAAATTTTCGCAATTCTGAAACTCGAAACCAATAACTACTATTTCCTAGGGCAAAAATACACATACCAGGTGATCGGGCAAGTTTCTGCTTTCATATGCAACAGGAATTTCTCTAGTTCGTCAATCCGTCCGCGAGATATGGGAGTTTGAAGTTAAGGCGTGGATGAGAAACCATCAAAATTTTCGCAAGTCTATACTCGAAACCAATAACCGGAATGGCCCAGGGGAAAAATACACATACCGTCGTAATCGGGCGAGTATCTGCTTTCAGATTCAACAGGAATTTCTCGAGTTCGTCAATCCGTTCGCGAGATTTTGGAGTTTGAAGTTAAGAAATGGTTGAGAAACCATCAAAATTTTCGCAAGTCTGATACTCGAAACCAATAACTACAATGGCCTAGGGGAAAAGTACACATACCGTCGTAATCGGGCGAGTATCTGCTTTCAGATTCAACAGGAATTTCTCGAGTTCGTCAATCCGTTCGCGAGATTTTGGAGATTGAAGTTAAGAAATGGTTGAGAAGCCATCAAAATTTTCGCAAGTCTGATACTCGAAACCAATAACTACTATGGCCTAGGGCAAAAATACACATACCGTTGTAATTGGGAGAGTTTCTACTGTCAGATGCAACAGAAATTATTCGGATTCGTCAAACCGTTCGCGAAATATCGGAGTTTGAAGTTAAGGAATGGTTGAGAAACCATCAACATTTGCGCTGGTCTGATACTCGAAACCAGAAACTGGAGTGGCCTTGGTGAAAAGTACACACACCATTGTAATCGGGCGAGTTTCAACCTTCAAATGCAACAGGAATTTCTCGAGTTCGTCAATCCGTTCGCGAGATACGGAGTTTGAAGTTAAGGAATGGTTGAGAAACCATCAAAATTTTAGATGGTCTGATACTCGAAACCAATAACTGGAATGGCCTAGGGGAAAAGTACACATACCTTTGTAATCGGGCGAGTTTCCATTTTCAGACGCAACAGGAATTTCTCGAGCTCGCCATTCCGTTCGCGAGATATGGGAGTTTGAAGTTAGGAAATGGTTGACAAACCATCAAAATTTTCGCAAGTCTGATACTCGAAACCAATAACTACTATGGCCTAGGGCAAAAATACACATACCGTTGTAATTGGGAGAGTTTCTACTGTCAGATGCAACAGAAATTATTCGGATTCGTCAAACCGTTCGCGAAATATCGGAGTTTGAAGTGGAGGTATGGTTGAGAAACCACAACATTTCCGCTGGTCTGATACTCGAAACCAATAACTGGAATGGCCTAGAGGAAAAGTACACAGACCATTGTAATCGGACGGGAATCTGCTTTCAGATGCAACAGGAATTTCTCGAGTTAGTCAATCCGTTCGCGAGATATGGGAATTTGAAGTTAAGGAATGGTTCAGATACCATCAAAATTTTCGCAAGTCTGATACTCGAAACCAATAACCACTATGGCCTAGGGCAAAAATACACATACCTTTGTAATTGGGAGAGTTTCTACTGTCAGATGCAACAGAAATTATTCGGATTCGTCAATCCGTTCGCGAAATATCGGAGTTTGAAGTTAAGGAATGGTTGAGAAACCATCAACATTTGCGCTGGTCTGATACTCGAAACCAGAAACTGGAGTGGCCTTGGTGAAAAGTACACACACCATTGTAATCGGGCGAGTTTCTTCTTTCAGATACAACAGGAATTTCTCGAGTTCGTGAATGCGTTCGCGAGATGTGGGAGTTTGAAGTTAAGGAATGGTTGAGAAACCTTCAAAATTTTCGCAAGTCTGATACTCGAAACCAATAACTACAATGGCCTAGTGGAAAAATACACATACCTTTGTAATTGGGAGAGTTTCTGCTGTCAGATGCAACAGAAATTATTCGGATTCGTCAATCCGTTCGCGAGATATGGGAGTTTGAAATTAAGGAATGTTTGACAAACCATCAAAATTTTCGCAAGTCTGATACTCGAAACCAATAACTACAATGGCCTAGGGGAAAAATACACATGCCGTTGTTATCGGGCGAGTTTCTACTTTCAGATGCAACAGGATTATCTCGAGTTCGTCAATCCGTTAACGAGATATGGGAGTTTGAAGTTAAGGAATGGTTGAGAAACCATCAAAATTTTCGCAAGTCTGATACTCGAAACCAATAACTACAATGGCCTAGGGGAAAAATACACATGCCGTTGTTATCGGGCGAGTTTCTACTTTCAGAAGCAACAGGAATTTCTCGAATTCGTCAATCCGTTCGCCAGATATGGGAGTTTGAAGTTAAGGAAAGGTTGAGAAACCATCAATATTTTCGCAAGTCTGATACTCGAAACCAATAACTGGAATGTCCTAGGGGAAAAGTACACACACCATTGTAATCGGGCGAGTTTCTATTTTCAGATGCAACAGGAATTTCTCCAGTTCGCCAATCCGTTCGTGAGATATGGGAGTTTGAAGTTAAGGAATGGTTTAGAAACCATCAAAATTTTCGCATGGCTGATACTCGAAACAATTAACTACAATGGCCTAGGGGAAAAATACACATACCGTTGTAATCGGGCGAGCCTCTGCTTTCACATGCAACAGGAATTTCACGAGTTCGTCAATCCGTTCGCGAGATATGGGAGTTTGAAGTTAAGGAATGGTTGAGAAACCATCAAAATTTTCGCAAGTCTGATACTCGAAACCAATAACTACTATGGCCTAGGGCAAAAATACACATACCGTTGTAATCGGGCGAGTTTCTACTTTCAGGTGCAATATGAATTTCTCGAGTTTGTCAATCCGTTAGCAATATATGGGAGCTTGAAGTTAAGGAATGTTTGAGAAACCATCAAAATTTTCGCAAGTCTGATACTCGAAACCATTAACTACAATGGCCTAGGGGAAAAAGACACATACCGTTGTAATCGGGCGAGTTTCTACTTTCAGATGCAACCGGAATTTCTCGAGTTCGTCAATCCGTTCGCGAGATATGGGAGTTTGAAGTTAAGGAATGGTTGAGAAACCATCAAAATTTTCGCAAGTCTGATACTCGAAACCAATAACTACAATGGCCTAGGGGAAAAATACACACACCGTTGTAATCGGGCGAGTTTCTACTTTCAGATGCAATAGGAATTTCTCGAGTTCGTCAATCCGTTAGCGAGATATGGAAGTTTGAAGTTAAGGAAAGGTTGAGAAACCATCAAAATTTTAGCAAGTCTGTAACTCGAAACCAATAACTACAAAGACCTAGAGGAAAAATACACACATCGTTGTAATCGGGCGAGTTTCTACTTTCAGATGCAACAGGAATTTCTCGAGTTCGTCAATCCGTTCGCGAGATATGGGAGTTTGAAGTTGAGGAAAGGTTGAGAAACCATCAAAATTTTCGCAATTATGATGCTAGAAACGAATAACTAGAATGGCTTAGGGCATAAATATTCATACCGTTGTAATCGGGCGAGTTTCTGCTTTCAGATGCAAGAGGAATATCTCGAGTTCATCAATCCGTTCGCGAGATATGGTAGTATGAAGTTAAGGAATGGTTGATAAACCATCAAAATTTTTGCAAGTCTGATACTCGAAACCAATAACTACAATGACCTAGGGGAAAAATACACATACCGTTGCAATCGGGCGAGTTTCTACTTTCAGATGCAATAGGAATTTCTCGAGTTCGTCAATCCGTTCGCGAGGTACGGGAGTTTGAAGTTAAGGAATGGTTGAGAAGCCATCAAAATTTTCGCAATTCTGATGCTAGAGACGAATAACTAGAATGGCTTAGGGCATAAATATTCATACCGTTGTAATCGGGCGAGTTTCTGTTTTCAGATGCAACAGGAATTTCTCGCGTTCGTCAATCCGTTCGTGAGATATGGGAGTTTGAAGTTCAGGAATGGTTGAGAAACCATCAAAATATTCGCAAGTCTGATACTCGAAACCAATAACTACAATGGCCCACGTGAAAAATACACATACCGTTGTAATCGGGCGAGTATCTGCTTTCATATGCAACAGGAATTTCTCGAGTTCGTCAATCCGTCCGCGAGATATGGGAGTTTGAAGATGAGGAATGGTTGAGAAACCATCAAAATTTTCGCAAGTCTGATACTCGAAACCAATAACTATAATGGCCTAGGGGAAAAATACACATACCGTCGTAATCGGGCGAGTATCTGCTTTCAGATTCAACAGGAATTTCTCGAGTTCGTCAATCTGTTCGCGAGATTTTGGTGTTTGAAGTTAAGAAATGGTTGAGAAACCATCAAAATTTTCGCAAGTCTGATACTCGAAACCAATAACTACAATGGCCTAGGGGAAAAGTACACATACCGTCGTAATCGGGCGAGTATCTGCGTTCAGATTCAACAGGAATTTCTCGAGTTCGTCAATCCGTTCGCGAGATTTTGGAGATTGAAGTTAAGAAATGGTTGAGAAACCATCAAAATTTTCGCAAGTCTGATACTCGAAACCAATAACTACTATGGCCTAGGGCAAAAATTCACATACCGCAGTAATCGGGCGGGTTTCTGCTTTCAGATGCAGCAGGACTTTCTCGAGTTCGTCAATCCGTTCGCGAGATATGGGGTTTGAAGATAAGGAATGGTTGAGAAACCATGAAAATTTTCGCAAGTCTGATACTCGAAACCAATAACTACTATGGCCTAGGGCAAAAATACATATACCGTTGTAGTCGGGCGAGTTTCTACTTTCAGGTGCAATATGAATTTCTCGAGTTTGTCAATCCGTTAGCGATATATGGGAGCTTGAAGTTAAGGAATGTTTGAGAAACCATCAAAATTTTCGCAAGTCTGATACTCGAAACCATTAACTACAATGGCCTAGGGGAAAAAGACACATACCGTTGTAATCGGGCGAGTTTCTACTTTCAGATGCAACCGGAATTTCTCGAGTTCGTCAATCCGTTCGTGAGATATGGGAGTTTGAAGTTAAGGAATGGTTGAGAAACCATCAAAATTTTCGCAAGTCTGATACTCGAAACCAATAACTTCTATTGCCTAGGGCAAAAATACACATACCGTTGTAATCGGGCGAGTTTCTACTTTCAGATGCAGCAGGAATTTCTCGAGTTCGTCAATGCGTTCGCGAGATATGGGAGTTTGAAGTTAAGGAATGGTTGAGAAACCATCAAAAATTTCGCTGCTCTGATACTCGAAACCAATAACTGGAATGCCTTGGGGAAAAGTACAGACACCATTGTAATCGGGCGAGTTTCAACCTTCAAATGCAACAGGAATTTCTCGAGTTCGTCAATCCGTTCGCGAGATACGGAGTTTGAAGTTAAGGAATGGTTGAGAAACCATCAAAATTTTCGCTGGTCTGATACTCGAAACCAATAACTGGAATGGCCTAGGGGAAAAGTACACATACCTTTGTAATCGGGCGAGTTTCCATTTTCAGACGCAACAGGAATTTCTCGAGCTCGCCATTCCGTTCGCGAGATATGGGAGTTTGAAGTTAGGAAATGGTTGACAAACCATCAAAATTTTCGCAAGTCTGATACTCGAAACCAATAACTACTATGGCCTACGGCAAAAATACACATACCGTTGTAATTGGGAGAGTTTCTACTGTCAGATGCAACAGAAATTATTCGGATTCGTCAAACCGTTCGCGAAATATCGGAGTTTGAAGTGGAGGTATGGTTGAGAAACCATCAACATTTTCGCTGGTCTGATACTCGAAACCAATAACTGGAATGGCCTAGAGGAAAAGTACACAGACCATTGTAATCGGACGAGAATCTGCTTTCAGATGCAACAGGAATTTCTCGAGTTAGTCAATCCGTTCGCGAGATATAGGAATTTGAAGTTAAGGAATGGTTCAGAAACTATCAAAATTTTCGCAAGTCTGATATTCGAAACCAATAACCACTATGGCCTAGGGCAAAAATACACATACCTTTGTAATTGGGAGAGTTTCTACTGTCAGATGCAACAGAAATTATTCGGATTCGTCAATCCGTTCGCGAAATATCGGAGTTTGAAGTTAAGGAATGGTTGAGAAACCATCAACATTTGCGCTGGTCTGATACTCGAATCCAGTAACTGGAGTGGCATTGGGGAAAAGTACACACACCATTGTAATCGGGCGAGTTTCTTCTTTCAGATACAACAGGAATTTCTCGAGTTCGTGAATGCGTTCGCGAGATGTGGGAGTTTGAAGTTAAGGAATGGTTGAGAAACCATCAAAATTTTCGCAAGTCTGATACTCGAAACCAATAACTACAATGGCCTACCTGAAAAATACACATACCGTTGTAATCGGGCGAGTATCTGCTTTCATATGTAACAGGAATTTCTCGAGATCGTCAATCCGTCCGCGAGATATGGGAGTTTGAAGTTAAGGAATGGTTGAGAAACCATCAATATTTTCGCAAGTCTGATACTCGAAACCAATAACTACAATGGCCCAGGGGAAAAATACACATACCGTCGTAATCGGGCGAGTATCTGCTTTCAGATTCAACAGGAATTTCTCGAGTTCGTCAATCCGTTCGCGAGATTTTGGAGTTTGAAGTTAAGAAATGGTTGAGAAACCATCAAAATTTTCGCAAGTCTGATACTCGAAACCAATAACTACAATGGCCTAGTGGATAAGTACACATACCGTCGTAATCGGGCGAGTATCTGCTTTCAGATTCAACAGGCATTTCTCGAGTTCGTCAATCCGATCGCGAGATTTTGGAGATTGAAGTTAAGAAATGGTTGAGAAACCATCAAAATTTTCGCAAGTCTGATGCTCGAAACCAATAACTACTATCTCCTAGGGCAAAAATACACATACCGTTGTAATCGGGCGAGTTTCTGCTTTCAGATGCAACAGGAATTTCTCGAGTTCGTCAATCCGTTCGTGAGATATGGTTGTTTGAAGTTAAGGAATGGTTGAGAAACCATCAAAATTTTCGCAAGTCTGATACTCGAGTCCAATAACTACTATGGCCTAGGGCAAAAATTCACATACCGCTGTAATCGGGCGGGTTTCTGCTTTCAGATGCAGCAGAACTTTTTCGGGTTCGTCAATCCGTTCGCGAGATATGGGGTTTGAAGATAAGGAATGGTTGAGAAACCATGAAAATTTTCGCAAGTCTGATACTCGAAACCAATAACTACAATGGCCTACGTGAAAAATACGCATACCGTTGTAATCGGGCGAGTATCTGCTTTCATATGCAACAGGAATTTCTCGAGATCGTCAATCCGTCCGCGAGATATGGGAGTTTGAAGTTAAGGAATGGTTGAGAAACCATCAATATTTTCGCAAGTCTGATACTCGAAACCAATAACTACTATGGTCTAGGGCGAAAATACGCATACCGTTGTAATTGGGCGAGCTTCTACTTTCAGATACAAGAGGAATTTCTCGAGTTCGTCAATCCGTTCGTGAGATATGGGAGTTTGAATTTAAGGAGTGGTTGAGAAACCTTCAAAATTTTCGCAAGTCTGAAACTCGAAACCAATAACTACTATTTCCTAGGGCAAAAATACACATACCAGGTGATCGGGCAAGTTTCTGCTTTCATATGCAACAGGAATTTCTCTAGTTCGTCAATCCGTCCGCGAGATATGGGAGTTTGAAGTTAAGGCGTGGATGAGAAACCATCAAAATTTTCGCAAGTCTATACTCGAAACCAATAACTGGAATGGCCCAGGGGAAAAATACACATACCGTCGTAATCGGGCGAGTATCTGCTTTCAGATTCAACAGGAATTTCTCGAGTTCGTCAATCCGTTCGCGAGATTTTGGAGTTTGAAGTTAAGAAATGGTTGAGAAACCATCAAAATTTTCGCAAGTCTGATACTCGAAACCAATAACTACAATGGCCTAGGGGAAAAGTACACATACCGTCGTAATCGGGCGAGTATCTGCTTTCAGATTCAACAGGAATTTCTCGAGTTCGTCAATCCGTTCGCGAGATTTTGGAGATTGAAGTTAAGAAATGGTTGAGAAGCCATCAAAATTTTCGCAAGTCTGATACTCGAAACCAATAACTACTATGGCCTAGGGCAAAAATACACATACCGTTGTAATTGGGAGAGTTTCTACTGTCAGATGCAACAGAAATTATTCGGATTCGTCAAACCGTTCGCGAAATATCGGAGTTTGAAGTTAAGGAATGGTTGAGAAACCATCAACACTTGCGCTGGTCTGATACTCGAAACCAGTAACTGAAGTGGCCTTGGGGAAAAGTACACACACCATTGTAATCGGGCGAGTTTCTACTTTCAGATGCAACAGGAATTTCTCGAGTTCGTCAATCCATTCGTGAGATATGGGAGTTTGAAGTTAAGGAATGGATGAGAAACCATCAAAATTTTCGCAAGTCTGATACTCGAAACCAATTACTTCTATTTCCTAGGGCAAAAATACACATACCGTTGTAATCGGGCGAGTTTCTGCTTTCATATGCAACAGGAATTTCTCGAGTTCGTTAATCCGTTCGCGAGATATGGGAGTTAGAAGTTAAGGAATGGTTGAGAAACCATCAAAAATTTCGCTGGTCTGATACTCGAAACCAATAACTGGAATGCTTGGGGAAAAGTACAGACACCATTGTAATCGGGCGAGTTTCAACCTTCAAATGCAACAGGAATTTCTCGAGTTCGTCAATCCGTTCGCGAGATACGGAGTTTGAAGTTAAGGAATGGTTGAGAAACCATCAAAATTTTAGATGGTCTGATACTCGAAACCAATAACTGGAATGGCCTAGGGGAAAAGTACACATACCTTTGTAATCGGGCGAGTTTCCATTTTCAGACGCAACAGGAATTTCTCGAGCTCGCCATTCCGTTCGCGAGATATGGGAGTTTGAAGTTAGGAAATGGTTGACAAACCATCAAAATTTTCGCAAGTCTGATACTCGAAACCAATAACTACTATGGCCTAGGGCAAAAATACACATACCGTTGTAATTGGGAGAGTTTCTACTGTCAGATGCAACAGAAATTATTCGGATTCGTCAAACCGTTCGCGAAATATCGGAGTTTGAAGTGGAGGTATGGTTGAGAAACCACAACATTTCCGCTGGTCTGATACTCGAAACCAATAACTGGAATGGCCTAGAGGAAAAGTACACATACCGTCGTAATCGGGCGAGTATCTGCTTTCAGATTCAACAGGAATTTCTCGAGTTCGTCAATCCGTTCGCGAGATTTTGGAGATTGAAGTTAAGAAATGGTTGAGAAGCCATCAAAATTTTCGCAAGTCTGATACTCGAAACCAATAACTACTATGGCCTAGGGCAAAAATACACATACCGTTGTAATTGGGAGAGTTTCTACTGTCAGATGCAACAGAAATTATTCGGATTCGTCAAACCGTTCGCGAAATATCGGAGTTTGAAGTTAAGGAATGGTTGAGAAACCATCAACATTTGCGCTGGTCTGATACTCGAAACCAGTAACTGAAGTGGCCTTGGGGAAAAGTACACACACCATTGTAATCGGGCGAGTTTCTTCTTTCAGATACAACAGGAATTTCTCGAGTTCGTGAATGCGTTCGCGAGATGTGGGAGTTTGAAGTTAAGGAATGGTTGAGAAACCTTCAAAATTTTCGCAAGTCTGATACTCGAAACCAATAACTACAATGGCCTAGTGGAAAAATACACATACCTTTGTAATTGGGAGAGTTTCTACTGTCAGATGCAACAGAAATTATTCGGATTCGTCAATCCGTTCGCGAGATATGGGAGTTTGAAATTAAGGAATGTTTGACAAACCATCAAAATTTTCGCAAGTCTGATACTCGAAACCAATAACTACAATGGCCTAGGGGAAAAATACACATGCCGTTGTTATCGGGCGAGTTTCTACTTTCAGAAGCAACAGGAATTTCTCGAGTTCGTCAATCCGTTCGCCAGATATGGGAGTTTGAAGTTAAGGAAAGGTTGAGAAACCATCAATATTTTCGCAAGTCTGATACTCGAAACCAATAACTGGAATGTCCTAGGGGAAAAGTACACACACCATTGTAATCGGGCGAGTTTCTATTTTCAGATGCAACAGGAATTTCTCCAGTTCGCCAATCCGTTCGTGAGATATGGGAG
The DNA here is from genome assembly GCF_051014685.1 of Ptiloglossa arizonensis. NCBI lineage: Eukaryota > Metazoa > Arthropoda > Insecta > Hymenoptera > Colletidae > Ptiloglossa > Ptiloglossa arizonensis. Next base: position 76,119 of record NW_027478444.1, on the reverse strand, counting down.
TTTGAAGTTAAGGAATGGTTTAGAAACCATCAAAATTTTCGCATGTCTGATACTCGAAACAATTAACTACAATGGCCTAGGGGAAAAATACACATACCGTTGTAATCGGGCGAGCCTCTGCTTTCACATGCAACAGGAATTTCACGAGTTCGTCAATCCGTTCGCGAGATATGGGAGTTTGAAGTTAAGGAATGGTTGAGAAACCATCAAAATTTTCGCAAGTCTGATACTCGAAACCAATAACTACTATGGCCTAGGGCAAAAATACACATACCGTTGTAATCGGGCGAGTTTCTACTTTCAGGTGCAATATGAATTTCTCGAGTTTGTCAATCCGTTAGCAATATATGGGAGCTTGAAGTTAAGGAATGTTTGAGAAACCATCAAAATTTTCGCAAGTCTGATACTCGAAACCATTAACTACAATGGCCTAGGGGAAAAAGACACAACCCGTTGTAATCGGGCGAGTTTCTACTTTCAGATGCAACCGGAATTTCTCGAGTTCGTCAATCCGTTCGCGAGATATGGGAGTTTGAAGTTAAGGAATGGTTGAGAAACCATCAAAATTTTCGCAAGTCTGATACTCGAAACCAATAACTACAATGGCCTAGGGGAAAAATACACACACCGTTGTAATCGGGCGAGTTTCTACTTTCAGATGCAATAGGAATTTCTCGAGTTCGTCAATCCGTTCGCGAGATATGGGAGTTTGAAGTTGAGGAAAGGTTGAGAAACCATCAAAATTTTCGCAATTATGATGCTAGAAACGAATAACTAGAATGGCTTAGGGCATAAATATTCATACCGTTGTAATCGGGCGAGTTTCTGCTTTCAGATGCAAGAGGAATATCTCGAGTTCATCAATCCGTTCGCGAGATATGGTAGTATGAAGTTAAGGAATGGTTGATAAACCATCAAAATTTTTGCAAGTCTGATACTCGAAACCAATAACCACAATGACCTAGGGGAAAAATACACATACCGTTGCAATCGGGCGAGTTTCTACTTTCAGATGCAATAGGAATTTCTCGAGTTCGTCAATCCGTTCGCGAGGTACGGGAGTTTGAAGTTAAGGAATGGTTGAGAAGCCACCAAAATTTTCGCAATTCTGATGCTAGAGACGAATAACTAGAATGGCTTAGGGCATAAATATTCATACCGTTGTAATCGGGCGAGTTTCTGTTTTCAGATGCAACAGGAATTTCTCGCGTTCGTCAATCCGTTCGTGAGATATGGGAGTTTGAAGTTCAGGAATGGTTGAGAAACCATCAAAGTTTTCGCAAGTCTGATACTCGAAACCAATAACTACAATGGCCCACGTGAAAAATACACATACCGTTGTAATCGGGCGAGTATCTGCTTTCATATGCAACAGGAATTTCTCGAGTTCGTCAATCCGTCCGCGAGATATGGGAGTTTGAAGATGAGGAATGGTTGAGAAACCATCAAAATTTTCGCAAGTCTGATACTCGAAACCAATAACTATAATGGCCTAGGGGAAAAATACACATACCGTCGTAATCGGGCGAGTATCTGCTTTCAGATTCAACAGGAATTTCTCGAGTTCGTCAATCCGTTCGCGAGATTTTGGAGTTTGAAGTTAAGAAATGGTTGAGAAACCATCAAAATTTTCGCAAGTCTGATACTCGAAACCAATAACTACAATGGCCTAGGGGAAAAGTACACATACCGTCGTAATCGGGCGAGTATCTGCGTTCAGATTCAACAGGAATTTCTCGAGTTCGTCAATCCGTTCGCGAGATTTTGGAGATTGAAGTTAAGAAATGGTTGAGAAACCATCAAAATTTTCGCAAGTCTGATACTCGAAACCAATAACTACTATGGCCTAGGGCAAAAATTCACATACCGCAGTAATCGGGCGGGTTTCTGCTTTCAGATGCAGCAGGACTTTCTCGAGTTCGTCAATCCGTTCGCGAGATATGGGGTTTGAAGATAAGGAATGGTTGAGAAACCATGAAAATTTTCGCAAGTCTGATACTCGAAACCAATGACTACTATGGCCTAGGGCAAAAATACACATACCGTTGTAGTCGGGCGAGTTTCTACTTTCAGGTGCAATATGAATTTCTCGAGTTTGTCAATCCGTTAGCGATATATGGGAGCTTGAAGTTAAGGAATGTTTGAGAAACCATCAAAATTTTCGCAAGTCTGATACTCGAAAACATTAACTACAATGGCCTAGGGGAAAAAGACACATACCGTTGTAATCGGGCGAGTTTCTACTTTCAGATGCAACCGGAATTTCTCGAGTTCGTCAATCCGTTCGCGAGATATGGGAGTTTGAAGTTAAGGAATGGTTGAGAAACCATCAAAATTTTCGCAAGTCTGATACTCGAAACCAATTACTACAATGGCCTAGGGGAAAAATACACACGCCGTTGTAATCGGGCGAGTTTCTACTTTCAGATGCAATAGGAATTTCTCGAGTTCGTCAATCCGTTAGCGAGATATGGAAGTTTGAAGTTAAGGAAAGGTTGAGAAACCATCAAAATTTTAGCAAGTCTGTAACTCGAAACCAATAACTACAAAGGCCTAGGGGAAAAATACACACATCGTTGTAATCGGGCGAGTTTCTACTTTCAGATGCAACAGGAATTTCTCGAGTTCGTCAATCCGTTCGCGAGATATGGGAGTTTGAAGTTGAGGAAAGGTTGAGAAACCATCAAAATTTTCGCAATTATGATGCTAGAAACGAATAACTAGAATGGCTTAGGGCATAAATATTCATACCGTTGTAATCGGGCGAGTTTCTGCTTTCAGATGCAAGAGGAATATCTCGAGTTCATCAATCCGTTCGCGAGATATGGTAGTATGAAGTTAAGGAATGGTTGATAAACCATCAAAATTTTTGCAAGTCTGATACTCGAAACCAATAACTACAATGACCTAGGGGAAAAATACACATACCGTTGCAATCGGGCGAGTTTCTACTTTCAGATGCATTAGGAATTTCTCGAGTTCGTCAATCCGTTCGCGAGGTACGGGAGTTTGAAGTTAAGGAATGGTTGAGAAGCCATCAAAATTTTCGCAATTCTTATGCTAGAAACGAATAACTAGAATGGCTTAGGGCATAAATATTCATACCGTTGTAATCGGGCGAGTTTCTGTTTTCAGATGCAACAGGAATTTCTCGCGTTCGTCAATCCGTTCGTGAGATATGGGAGTTTGAAGTTCAGGAATGGTTGAGAAACCATCAAAATTTTCGCAAGTCTGATACTCGAAACCAATAAATACAATGGCCCACGTGAAAAATACACATACCGTTGTAATCGGGCGAGTATCTGCTTTCATATGCAACAGGAATTTCTCGAGTTCGTCAATCCGTCCGCGAGATATGGGAGTTTGAAGTTGAGGAATGGTTGAGAAACCATCAAAATTTTCGCAAGTCTGATACTCGAAACCAATAACTATAATGGCCTAGGGGAAAAATACACATACCGTCGTAATCGGGCGAGTATCTGCTTTCAGATTCAACAGGAATTTCTCGAGTTCGTCAATCCGTTCGCGAGATTTTGGAGTTTGAAGTTAAGAAATGGTTGAGAAACCATCAAAATTTTCGCAAGTCTGATACTCGAAACCAATAACTACAATGGCCTAGGGGAAAAGTACACATACCGTCGTAATCGGGCGAGTATCTGCGTTCAGATTCAACAGGAATTTCTCGAGTTCGTCAATCCGTTCGCGAGATTTTGGAGATTGAAGTTAAGAAATGGTTGAGAAACCATCAAAATTTTCGCAAGTCTGATACTCGAAACCAATAACTACTATCTCCTAGGGCAAAAATACACATACCGTTGTAATCGGGCGAGTTTCTGCGTTCAGATGCAACAGGAATTTCTCGAGTTCGTCAATCCGTTCGTGAGATATGGTTGTTCGAAGTTAAGGAATGGTTGCGAAACCATCAAAATTTTCGCAAGTCTGATACTCGAGACCAATAACTACTATGGCCTAGGGCAAAAATTCACATACCGCTGTAATCGGGCGGGTTTCTGCTTTCAGATGCAGCATGACTTTCTCGAGTTCGTCAATCCGTTCGCGAGATATGGGGTTTGAAGATAAGGAATGGTTGAGAAACCATGAAAATTTTCGCAAGTCTGATACTCCAAACCAATAACTACAATGGCCTACGTGAAAAATACACATACCGTTGTAATCGGGCGAGTATCTGCTTTCAGATTCAACAGGAATTTCTCGAGTTCGTCAATCCGTTCGCGAGATTTTGGAGTTTGAAGTTAAGAAATGGTTGAGAAACCATCAAAATTTTCGCAAGTCTGATACTCGAAACCAATAACTACTATGGCCTAGGGCAAAAATACACACACCGCTGTAATCGGGCGGGTTTCTGTTTTCAGCTGCAGCAGGAATTTCTCGAGTTCGTCAATCAGTTCGTGAGATATGGGAGTTTGAATTTAAGGTGTGGTTGAGAAACCTCCAAATTTTCGCAAGTCTGAAACTCGAAACCAATAACTACTATTTCCTAGGGCAAAAATACACATACCAGGTGATCGGGCGAGTTTCTGCTTTCATATGCAACAGGAATTTCTCGAGTTCGTCAATCCGTCCGCGAGATATGGGAGTTTGAAGTTAAGGCATGGATGAGAAACCATCAAAATTTTCGCAAGTCTATACTCGAAACCAATAACTAGAATGGCCTAGGGGAAAAGTACACACACCATTGTAATCGGGCGAGTTTCTACTTTCAGATGCAACAGGAATATCTCGAGTTCGACAATCCGTTCGCGAGATATGGGAGTTTGAAGTTAAGGAATGGTTGAGAAACCATCAAAATTTTCGCCGGTCTGATACTCGAAACCAATAACTGGAATGGCCTAGGGGAAAATTACACATACCTTTGTAATCGGGCGAGTTTCCATTTTCAGACGCAACAGGAATTTCTCGAGCTCGCCATTCCGTTCGCGAGATATGGGAGCTTGAAGTTAGGAAATTGTTGACAAACCATCAAAATTTTCGCAAGTCTGATACTCGAAACCAATAACTACTATGGCCTAGGGCAAAAATACACATACCGTTGTAATTGGGAGAGTTTCTACTGTCAGATGCAACAGAAATTATTCGGATTCGTCAATCCGTTCGCGAAATATCGGAGTTTGAAGTTAAGGAATGGTTGAGAAACCATCAACATTTGCGCTGGTCTGATACTCGAAACCAGTATCTGGAGTGGCCTTGGGGAAAAGTACACACACCATTGTAATCGGGCGAGTTTCTACTTTCAGATGCAACAGGAATTTCTCGAGTTCGTCAATCCGTTCGCGAGATATGGGAGTCTGTAGTTAAGGAATGGTTGAGAAACCATCAAAACTTTCGCAAGTCTGATAATCCAAACCAATAACTACAATGGCCTAGGGGAAAAATACACAGACCGTTGTAATCGGGCGAGTATGTGCTTTCAGATGCAACATTAATTTCTCGAGTTCGTCAATCCGTTCGCGAGATACGGGAGTTTGAAGTTAAGGAATGGTTGAGAAACCATCAAAATTTTCGCAAGTCTGATACTCGAAACCAATAACTGGAATGGCCTAGGGGAAAAGTACACACACCATTGTAATCGGGCGAGTTTCTACTTTCAGATGCAACAGGAATTTCTCGAGTTCGTCAATCCGTTCGTGAGATATGGGAGTTTGAAGTTAAGGAATGGTTGAGAAACCATCAAAATTTTCGCAAGTCTGATACTCGAAACCAATAACTTCTATTGCCTAGGGCAAAAATACACATACCGTTGTAATCGGGCGAGTTTCTGCTTTCAGATGCAGCAGGAATTTCTCGAGTTCGTCAATGCGTTCGCGAGATATGGGAGTTTGAAGTTAAGGAATGGTTGAGAAACCATCAAAAATTTCGCTGCTCTGATACTCGAAACCAATAACTGGAATGCCTTGGGGAAAAGTACAGACACCATTGTAATCGGGCGAGTTTCAACCTTCAAATGCAACAGGAATTTCTCGAGTTCGTCAATCCGTTCGCGAGATACGGAGTTTGAAGTTAAGGAATGGTTGAGAAACCATCAAAATTTTCGCTAGTCTGATACTCGAAACCAATAACTGGAATGGCCTAGGGGAAAAGTACACATACCTTTGTAATCGGGCGAGTTTCCATTTTCAGACGCAACAGGAATTTCTCGAGCTCGCCATTCCGTTCGCGAGATATGGGAGTTTGAAGTTAGGAAATGGTTGACAAACCATCAAAATTTTCGCAAGTCTGATACTCGAAACCAATAACTACTATGGCCTACGGCAAAAATACACATACCGTTGTAATTGGGAGAGTTTCTACTGTCAGATGCAACAGAAATTATTCGGATTCGTCAAACCGTTCGCGAAATATCGGAGTTTGAAGTGGAGGTATGGTTGAGAAACCATCAACATTTGCGCTGGTCTGATACTCGAAACCAGTAACTGGAGTGGCCTTGGGGAAAAGTACACACACCATTGTAATCGGGCGAGTTTCTTCTTTCAGATACAACAGGAATTTCTAGAGTTCGTGAATGCGTTCGCGAGATGTGGGAGTTTGAAGTTAAGGAATGGTTGAGAAACCATCAAAATTTTCGCAAGTCTGATACTCGAAACGAATAACTACAATGGCCTACCTGAAAAATACACATACCGTTGTAATCGGGCGAGTATCTGCTTTCATATGTAACAGGAATTTCTCGAGATCGTCAATCCGTCCGCGAGATATGGGAGTTTGAAGTTAAGGAATGGTTGAGAAACCATCAATATTTTCGCAAGTCTGATACTCGAAACCAATAACTACAATGGCCCAGGGGAAAAATACACATACCGTCGTAATCGGGCGAGTATCTGCTTTCAGATTCAACAGGAATTTCTCGAGTTCGTCAATCCGTTCGCGAGATTTTGGAGTTTGAAGTTAAGAAATGGTTGAGAAACCATCAAAATTTTCGCAAGTCTGATACTCGAAACCAATAACTACAATGCCCTAGGGGAAAAGTACACATACCGTCGTAATCGGGCGAGTATCTGCTTTCAGATTCAACAGGAATTTCTCGAGTTCGTCAATCCGTTCGCGAGATTTTGGAGATTGAAGTTAAGAAATGGTTGAGAAGCCATCAAAATTTTCGCAAGTCTGATACTCGAAACCAATAACTACTATGGCCTAGGGCAAAAATACACATACCGTTGTAATTGGGAGAGTTTCTACTGTCAGATGCAACAGAAATTATTCGGATTCGTCAAACCGTTCGCGAAATATCGGAGTTTGAAGTGGAGGTATGGTTGAGAAACCATCAACATTTTCGCTGGTCTGATACTCGAAACCAATAACTGGAATGGCCTAGAGGAAAAGTACACACACCATTGTAATCGGACGAGAATCTGCTTTCAGATGCAATAGGAATTTCTCGAGTTAGTCAATCCGTTCGCGAGATATGGGAATTTGAAGTTAAGGAATGGTTCAGAAACCATCAAAATTTTCGCAAGTCTGATACTCGAAACCAATAACCACTATGGCCTAGGGCAAAAATACACATACCTTTGTAATTGGGAGAGTTTCTACTGTCACATGCAACAGAAATTATTCGGATTCGTCAATCCGTTCGCGAAATATCGGAGTTTGAAGTTAAGGAATGGTTGAGAAACCATCAACATTTGCGCTGGTCTGATACTCGAAACCAGTAACTGGAGTGGCCTTGGGGAAAAGTACACACACCATTGTAATCGGGCGAGTTTCTACTTTCAGATGCAACAGGAATTTCTCGAGTTCGGCAATCCATTCGTGAGATATGGGAGTTTGAAGTTAAGGAATGGATGAGAAACCATCAAAATTTTCGCAAGTCTGATACTCGAAACCAATTACTTCTATTTCCTAGGGCAAAAATACACATACCGTTGTAATCGGGCGAGTTTCTGCTTTCATATGCAACAGGAATTTCTCGAGTTCGTTAATCCGTTCGCGAGATATGGGAGTTAGAAGTTAAGGAATGGTTGAGAAACCATCAAAAATTTCGCTGGTCTGATACTCGAAACCAATAACTACAATGGCCTAGGGGAAAAATACATATACCGCTGTAATCGGGCGAGTTTCTACTTTCAGATGCAACAGGAATTTCTCGAGTTTGTCAATCCGTTCGCGAGATTTTGGAGTTTGAATTTAAGAAATGGTTGAGAAACCATCAAAATTTTCGCAAGTCTGATACTCGAAACCAATAACTACTATGGCCTAGGGCAAAAATGCACACACTGCTGTAATCGGGCGGGTTTCTGTTTTCAGATGCAGCAGGACTTTCTCGAGTTCGTCAATCCGTTCGCGAGATATGGGGGTTTGAAGATAAGGAATGGTTGAGAAACAATCAAAATTTTCGCAAGTCTGATACTCGAAACCAATAACCACTATGGCCTAGGGCAAAACTACACACACCGTTGTAATCGGGCGAGTTTCTGTTTTTAGATGCAACAGGAATTTCTCGAGTTCGTCAATCCGTTCGTGAGATAAGGGAGTTTGAAGTTAAGGAGTGGTTGAGAAACCATCAAAATTTTCGCAAGTCTGATACTCGAAACCAATAACTACAGAGGCCTAGGGGAAAAGTACACATACCTTTGTAATCGGGCAAGTTTCCACTTTCAGACGCAACAGGAATTTCTCGAGTTCGTCAATCCGTTCGCGAGATATGGGAGTTTGATGTTAAGGAATGGTTGAGAAACCATCAAAATTTTCGCAAGTCTGATACTCGAAACCAATAACTACAGAGGCCAAGGGGAAAAATACACATACCGCTGTAATCGGGCGAGTTTCTACTTTCACATGCAACAGGAAATTCTCGAGTTCGTCATTCCGTTCGCAAGATATGGTTGGTTGAAGTTAAGGAACGGTCGAGAAACGATCAAAATTTTCGCAAGTCTGATACTCGAAACCAATAAATACTATGGCCTAGGGCAAACACACTAATACCGTTGTAATCGGGCGTGTTTCTGCTTTCAGATGCAATAGGAATTTCTCGAGTTCGTCAATCCGTTCGCGAGATATGGGAGTTTGAAGTTAAGGAATGGTTGAGAAACCATCAAAATTTTCGCAAGTCTGATACTCGAAACCAATAACTACAATGGCCTAGGGGAAAAATACACATACCGTCGTAATCGGGCGAGTATCTGCTTTCAGATTCAACAGGAATTTCTCGAGTTCGTCAATCCGTTCGCGAGATTATGGAGTTTGAAGTTAAGAAATGGTTGAGAAACCATCAAAATTTTCGCAAGTTTGATACTCGAAACCAATAACTACTATGGCCTAGGGCAAAAATACACACACCGCTGTAATCGGGCGGGTTTCTGTTTTCAGATGCAGCAGGACTTTCTCGAGTTCGTCAATCCGTTCGCGAGATATGGGGGTTTGAAGATAAGGAATGGATGAGAAACAATCAAAATTTTCGCAAGTCTGATACTCGAAACCAATAACCACTATGGCCTAGGGCAAAACTACACACACCGTTGTAATCGGGCAAGTTTCTGTTTTTAGATGCAGCAGGACTTTCTCGAGTTTGTCAATCCGTTCGTGAGATATGGGAGTTTGAAGTTAAGGAGTGGTTGAGAAACCATCAAAATTTTCGCAAGTCTGGTACTCGAAACCAATAACTACAGAGGCCTAGGGGAAAAGTACACATACCTCTGTAATCGGGCGAGTTTCCACTTTCAGATGCAACAGGAATTTCTCGAGTTCGTCAATCCGTTCGCGAGATATGGGAGTTTGATTTTAAGGAATGGTTGAGAAGCCATCAAAATTTTCGCAAGTCTCATACTCGAAACCAATAACTACAGAGCCCAAGGGGAAAAATACACATACCGTTGTAATCGGGCGAGTTTCTACTTTCACATGCAACAGGAATTTCTCGAGTTCGTCATTCCGTTCGCGAGATATGGTTGGTTGAAGTTAAGGAACGGTTGAGAAACCATCAAAATTTTCGCAAGTCTGATACTCGAAACCAATAATTACTATGGCCTAGGGCAAAAACACTTATACCGTTGTAATCGGGCGTGTTTCTGCTTTCAGATGCAATAGGAATTTCTCGAGTTCGTCAATCCGTTCGCGAGATATGGGAGTTTGAAGTTAAGGAATGGTTGAGAAACCATCAAAATTTTCGCAAGTCTGATACTCGAAACCAATAACTACAATGGCCTAGGGGAAAAATACACATACCGTCGTAATCGGGCGAGTATCTGCTTTCAGATTCAACAGGAATTTCTCGAGTTCGTCAATCCGTTCGCGAGATTTTGGAGTTTGAAGTTAAGAAATGGTTGAGAAACCATCAAAATTTTCGCAAGTCTGATACTCGAAACCAATAACTACTATGGCCTACGGCAAAAATACACGCACCGTTGTAATCGGGCGTGTTTCTGCTTTCAGATGCAATAGGAATTTCTCGAGTTCGTCAATCCGTTCGCGAGATATGGGAGTTTGAAGTTAAGGAATGGTTGAGAAACCATCAAAATTTTCGCAAGTCTGATACTCGAAACCAATAACTACAATGGCCTAGGGGAAAAATACACATACCGTCGTAATCGGGCGAGTATCTGCTTTCAGATTCAACAGGAATTTCTCGAGTTCGTCAATCCGTTCGCGAGATATGGGAGTTTGAAGTTAAGGAACGGTTGAGAAACCATCAAAATTTTCGCAAGTCTGATACTCGAAACCAATAATTACTATGGCCTAGGGCAAAAACACTTATACCGTTGTAATCGGGCGTGTTTCTGCTTTCAGATGCAATAGGAATTTCTCGAGTTCGTCATTCCGTTCGCGAGATATGGGAGTTTGAAGTTAAGGAGTGGTTGAGAAACCATCAAAATTTTCGCAAGTCTGATACTCGAAACCAATAACTACAGAGGGCTAGGGGAAAAGTACACATACCTTTGTAATCGGGCGGGTTTCCACTTTCAGACGCAACAGGAATTTCTCGAGTTCGTCAATCCGTTCGCGAGATATGGGAGTTTGATGTTAAGGAATGGTTGAGAAACCGTCAAAATTATCGCAAGTCTGATACTCGAAACCAATAACTACAGAGGCCTAGGGGAAAAATACACATACCGTTGTAATCGGGCGAGTTTCTACTTTCACATGCAACAGGAATTTCTCGAGTTCGTCATTCCGTTCGCGAGATATGGTTGGTTGAAGTTAAGGAAGGGTTGAGAAACCATCAAAATTTTCGCAATTCTGATGCTAGAAACGAATAACTGGAATGGCCTAGGGTAAAGATACACACACCATTGTAATCGCGCGAGTTTCTACTTTCAGATGCAACAAGAATTTCTCGAGTTCGTCAATCCGTTCGCGAGATATGGGAGTTTGAACTTAAAGAATGGTTGCGAAACCATCAATATTTTCGCAAGTCTGATACTCGAAACCAATAACTACAATGGCCTAGGGGAAAAATACACATACCGTTGTAAACGGGCAGGCTTCTACTTTCAAATGCAACAGGAATTTCTCGAGTTCGTCAATCCGTTCGCGAGATATGGGAGTTTGAAGTTAAGGAAAGGTTGAGAAACCATCAAAATTTTAGCAAGTCTGATACTCGAAACCAATAACTACAAAAGCCTAGGGGAAAAATACACACATCGTTGTAATCGGGCGAGTTTCTACTTTCAGATGCAACAGGAATTTCTCGAGTTCGTCAAGCCGTTCACGAGATATGGGAGCTTGAAGTTAAGGAATGGTTGAGAAACCATCAAAGTTTTCGCAAGTCTGATACTCGAAACCAATAACTACAATGGCCTAGGGGAAAAATACATATACCGCTGTAATCGGGCGAGTTTCTACTTTCAGATGCAACAGGAATTTCTCGAGTTCGTCAATCCGTTCGCGAGATATGGGAGTTTGAAGTTAAGGAATGGTTGAGAAACCATCAAAATTTTCACTGTTCTGATACTCGAAGCCAATAACTGGAATAGCCTAGGGGAAAAGTACATACACCATTGTAATCGGGCGAGTTTTCTACTTTCAGATGCAACAGGAATTTCTCGAGTTCGTCAATCCGTTCGCGATATATGGGAGTTGTAAGCTAAGGAATAGTTTAGAAACCATCAAAATTTTCGCAAGTCTGATATTCGAAACCATTAACTACAATGGCCTAGGGGAAAAATACACATATCGTTGTAATCGGGCGAGTTTCTACTTTCAGAAGCAACAGGAATTTCTCGAGTTCGTCAATCCGTTCGCGAGATATGGGAGTTTGAAGTTAAGGAAAGGTTGAGAAACCATCAAAATTTTCGCAATTATGATGCTAGGAACGAATAACTAGAATGGCTTAGGGCATAAATATTCATACCGTTGTAATCGGGCGAGTTTCTGCTTTCAGATGCAACAGGAATTTCTTGAGTTAGTCAATCCGTTCGCGAGATATGGGAGTTTGAAGTTAAGGAATGGTTGAGAAACCACCAAAATTTTCGCAATTCTGATGCTAGAAACGAATAACTGGAATGGCCTAGGGGAAAGATACACACACCATTGTAATCGGGCGAGATTCTGCTTTCAGATGCAACAGGAATTTCTCGAGTTCGTCAATCCGTTCGCGAGATATGGGAGTTTGAAGTTAAGGAATGGTTGAGAAACCATCAAAATTTTCGCAATTCTGATGCTAGAAACGAATAACTGGAATGGCCTAGGGTAAAGATACACACACCATTGTAATCGCGCGAGTTTCTACTTTCAGATGCAACAAGAATTTCTCGAGTTCGTCAATCCGTTCGCGAGATATGGGAGTTTGAACTTAAGGAATGGTTGCGAAACCATCAATATTTTCGCAAGTCTGATACTCGAAACCAATAACTACAATGGCCTAGGGGAAAAATACACATACCGTTGTAAACGGGCAGGCTTCTACTTTCAAATGCAACAGGAATTTCTCGAGTTCGTCAATCCGTTCGCGAGATATGGGAGTTTGAAGTTAAGGAAAGGTTGAGAAACCCTCAAAATTTTAGCAAGTCTGATACTCGAAACCAATAACTACAAAGGCCTAGGGGAAAAATACACACATCGTTGTAATCGAGCGAGTTTCTACTTTCAGATGCAACAGGAATTTCTCGAGTTCGTCAATCCGTTCGCGAGATATGGGAGTTTGAAATTAAGGAATGGTTGAGAAACCATCAAAATTTTCACTGTTCTGATGCTAGAAACGAATAACTGGAATGGCCTAGGGGAAAAGTACACACACCATTCTAATCGGGCGAGTGTCTACTTTCAGATTCAACAGAAATTTCACGAATTCGTCAATCCGTTCGCGAGATATGGGTGTTTGAAGTTAAGGAATAGTTGAGAAACAATCAAAATTTTCGCAAGTCTGATACTCGAAACCAATGACTACAATGGCCCAGGGGAAAAACACACATACCGTTGTAATTGGGAGAGTTTCTACTTTCAGATGCAACAGGAATTTCTCGAGTTCGTCAATCCGTTCGCGAGATATGGGAGTTTGAAGTTAAGGAATGCTTGAGAAACCATCAAAATTTTCGAAAGTCTAATACTCGAAACCAATAACTACAAAGGCCTAGGGGAAAAATACACACACCATTGTAATCGGGCGAGTTTTCTACTTTCAGATGCAACAGGAATTTCTCGAGTTCGTCAATCCGTTCGCGAGATATGGAAGTGTGAAGTTACGGAATGGTTGAGAAACCATCAAAATTTTCGCAAGTCTGATACTCGAAACCAATAACTACAAAGGCCTAGGGGAAAAGTACACACACCGTTGTAATTGCAAGAGTTTCTACTTTCAGATGCAACGGGAATTTCTCGAGTTCGTCAATCCGTTCGCGAGATATGGGAGTTTGAAGTTAAGGAATGCTTGCGAAACCATCAAAATTTTCGAAAGTCTAATACTCGAAACCAATAACTACAAAGGCCTAGGGGAAAAATACACACACCATTGTAATCGGGCGAGTTTTCTACTTTCAGATGCAACAGGAATTTCTCGAGTTCGTCAATCCGTTCGCGAGATATGGGAGTTTGAAGTTAAGGAAAGGTTGAGAAACCATCAAAATTTTAGCAAGTCTGATACTCGAAACCAATAACTACAAAGGCCTAGGGGAAAAATACACACATCGTTGTAATCGGGCGAGTTTCTACTTTCAGATGCAACAGGAATTTCTCGAGTTCGTCAATCCGTTCGCGAGATATGGGAGTTTGAAGTTAAGGAATGGTTGAGAAACCATCAAAGTTTTCGCAAGTCTGATACTCGAAACCAATAACTACAATGGCCTAGGGGAAAAATACATATACCGCTGTAATCGGGCGAGTTTCTACTTTCAGATGCAACAGGAATTTCTCGAGTTCGTCAATCCGTTCGCGAGATATGGGAGTTTGAAGTTAAGGAATGGTTGAGAAACTATCAAAATTTTCACAGTTCTGATACTCGAAACCAATAACTGGAATAGCCTAGGGGAAAAGTACATACACCATTGTAATCGGGCGAGTTTTCTACTTTCAGATGCAACAGGAATTTCTCGAGTTCGTCAATCCGTTCGCGATATATGGGAGTTGTAAGCTAAGGAATGGTTTAGAAACCATCAAAATTTTCGCAAGTCTGATATTCGAAACCATTAACTACAATGGCCTAGGGGAAAAATACACATATCGTTGTAATCGGGCGAGTTTCTACCTTCAGAAGCAACAGGAATTTCTCGAGTTCGTCAATCCGTTCGCGAGATATGGGAGTTTGAAGTTAAGGAAAGGTTGAGAAACCATCAAAATTTTCGCAATTGTGATGCTAGGAACGAATAACTAGAATGGCTTAGGGCATAAATATTCATACCGTTGTAATCGGGCGAGTTTCTGCTTTCAGATGCAACACGAATTTCTCGAGTTAGTCAATCCGTTCGCGAGATATGGGAGTTTGAAGTTAAGGAATGGTTGAGAAACCATCAAAATTTTCGCAATTCTGATGCTAGAAACGAATAACTGGAATGGCCTAGGGGAAAGATACACACACCATTGTAATCGGGCGAGTTTCTACTTTCAGATGCAACAGGAATTTCTCGAGTTCGTCAATCCGTTCGCGAGATATGGGAGTTTGAAGTTAAGGAATGGTTGAGAAATCATCAAAAATTTCGCTGGTCTGATACTCGAAACCAATAACTACTATGGTATAGGGCAAAAATACACACACCGTTGTAACCGGGCGAGTTTCTGCTTTCAGATGCAACAAGAATTTCTCGAGTTCGTCAGTTCGTTCGCGAGATATGGGAGTTTGAAGTTAAGGAATGGTTGAGAAACCATCAAAATTTTCGCTGGTCTGATACTCGAAACCAATAACTGGAATGGCCTAGGGGAAAAGTACACACACCATTGTAATCGGGCGAGTTTCTACTTTCAGATGCAACAGGAATTTCTCGAGTTCGTCAATCCGTTCGTGAGATATGGGAGTTTGAAGTTAAGGAATGGTTGAGAAATCATCAAAAATTTCGATGGTCTGATACTCGAAACCAATAACTACTATGGTATAGGGCAAAAATACACACACCGTTGTAACCGGGCGAGTTTCTGCTTTCAGATGCAACAGGAATTTCTCGAGTTCGTCAATCCGTTCGCGAGATATGGGAGTTAGAATTTAAGGAATGGTTGAGAAACCATCAAAATTTTCGCAAGTCTGATTCCCGAAACCAATAACTACAAAGGCCTAGGGGAAAAATACACATACCGTTGTAATCGTGCGAGTTTCTACTTTCAGATGCAACAGGAATTTCTCGAGTTCGTGAATCCGTTCGCGAGATATCGGAGTTCGAAGTTAAGGATTGGTTGAGAAACCATCAAAATTTTCGCAAGTCTGATACTCGAAACCAATAACTACTATGTCATAGGGCAAAAATACACAGACCGTTGTAACCGGGCGAGTTTCTGCTTTCAGATGCAATAAGAATTTCTCGAGTTCGTCAGTTCGTTCGCGAGATATGGGAGTCTGAAGTTAAGGAATGGTTGAGAAACCATCAAAATTTTCGCTGGTCTGATACTCGAAAGCAATAACTGGAATGGCCTAGGGGAAAAGTACACACACCACTGTAATCGGGCGTGTTGCTATTTTCAGATGCAACTAGGAATTTCTCGAAATCGTCAATCCGTTCGCCAAATATGGGTGTTAGAATTTAAGGAATGGTTGAGAAACCATCAAAATTTTCGCAAGTCTGATTCCCGAAAACAATTACTACAACGGCCTAGGGGAAAAATACACATGCAGTTGTAATCGTGCGAGTTTCTACTTTCGAATGCAACAGGAATTTCTCGAGTTCGTGAATCGGTTCGCGAGATATGGGAGTTTGAAGTTAAGGAACGCTTGAGCAACCATCAAAATTTTCGCAAGTCTGATACTCGAAACCAATAACTACTATGGCCTAGGGGAAAAGTACAAACACCATTGTAATCGGGCGAGTTTCTACTTTCAGATGCAACAGGAATTTCTCGAGTTCGTCAATCCGTTCGCGAGATATGGGAGTTAGAATTTAAGGAATGGTTGAGAAACCATCAAAATTTTCGCAAGTCTGATTCCCGAAACCAATAATTGGAATGGCCTAGGGGAAAAGTACACACACCACTGTAATCGGGCGAGTTTCTACTTTCAGATGCAACAGGAATTTCTCGAGTTCGTCAATCCGTTCGCGAGATATGGGAGTTTGAAGTTAAGGAATGGTTGAGAAATCACCAAAAATTTCGCTGGTCTGATACTCGAAACCAATAACTACTATGGTATAGGGCAAAAATACACACACCGTTGTAACCGAGCGAGTTTCTGCTTTCAGATGCAACAAGAATTTCTCGAGTTCGTCAGTTCGTTCGCGAGATATGGGAGTTTGAAGTTAAGGAATGGTTGAGAAACCATCAAAATTTTCGCTGGTCTGATACTCGAAACCAATAACTGGAATGGCCTAGGGGAAAAGTACACACACCATTGTAATCGGGCGAGTTTCTACTTTCAGATGCAACAGGAATTTCTCGAGTTCGTCAATCCGTTCGCGAGATATGGGAGTTAGAATTTAAGGAATGGTTGAGAAACCATCAAAATTTTCGCCAGTCTGATTCCCGAAACCAATAACTATAAAGGCCTAGGGGGAAAATACACATGCCGTTGTAATCGTGCGAGTTTCTACTTTCAGATGCAACAGGAATTTCTCGAGTTCGTGAATCCGTTCGCGAGATATAGGAGTTCGAAGTTAAGGATTGGTTGAGAAACCATCAAAATTTTCGCAAGTCTGATACCCGAAACCAATAACTACTATGTCATAGGGCAAAAATACACACACCGTTGTAACCGGGCGAGTTTCTGCTTTCAGATGCAATAAGAATTTCTCGAGTTCATCAGTTCGTTCGCGAGATATGGGAGTTTGAAGTTAAGGAATGGTTGAGAAACCATCAAAATTTTCGCTGGTCTGATACTCGAAACCAATAACTGGAATGGCCTAGGGGAAAAGTACACACACCATTGTAATCGGGCGAGTTTCTACTTTCAGATGCAACAGGAATTTCTCGAGTTCGTCAATCCGTTCGCGAGATATGGGAGTTAGAATTTAAGGAATGGTTGAGAAATCATCAAAATTTTCGCAAGTATGATTCCCGAAACCAATAACTACAAAGGCCTAGGGGAAAAATACACATACCGTTGTAATCGTGCGAGTTTCTATTTTCAGATGCAACAGGAATTTCTCGAGTTCGTCAATCCGTTCGCGAGATATGGGAGTTAGAATTTAAGGAATGGTTGAGAAACCATCAAAATTTTCGCAAGTCTGATTCCCGAAACCAATAACTACAAAGGCCTAGGGGAAAAATAAACATGCCGTTGTAATCGTGCGAGTTTCTACTTTCAGATGCAACAGGAATTTCTCGAGTTCGTCAATCCGTTCGCGAGATATGGGAGTTTGAAGTTAAGGAATGGTTGAGAAACCATCAAAAATTTCGCTGGTCTGATACTCGAAACCAATAACTGGAATGGCCTAGGGGAAGAGTACTCTTACCGCTGTATTCAGGCGTGTTTCTACTTTCAGATGCAACAGGAATTTCTCGAGTTCGTCATTCCGTTCGCGAGATATGGGAGTTAGAATTTAAGGAATGGTTGAGAAACCATCAAAAATTTCGCTGGTCTGATACTCGAAACCATGAACTACTATGGTATAGGGCAAAAATACACACACCGTTGTAACCGGGCGAGTTTCTGCTTTCAGATGCAACAAGAATTTCTCGAGTTCGTTAGTTCGTTCGCGAGATATGGGAGTTTGAAGTTAAGGAATGGTTGAGAAACCATCAAAATTTTCGCTGGTCTGATACTCGAAACCAATAACTGGAATGGCCTAGGGGAAAAGTACACACACCGTTGTAATCGTGCGAGTTTCTACTTTCAGATGCAACAGGAATTTCTCGAGTTCGTCAATCCGTTCGCGAGATATGGGAGTTAGAATTTAAGGAATGGTTGAGAAACCATCAAAATTTTCGCAAGTCTGATTCCCGAAACCAATAACTACAAAGGCCTAGGGGAAAAATAAACATGCCGTTGTAATCGTGCGAGTTTCTACTTTCAGATGCAACAGGAATTTCTCGAGTTCGTCAATCCGTTCGCGAGATATGGGAGTTTGAAGTTAAGGAATGGTTGAGAAACCATCAAAAATTTCGCTGGTCTGATACTCGAAACCAATAACTGGAATGGCCTAGGGGAAGAGTACACTTACCGCTGTATTCGGGCGTGTTTCTACTTTCAGATGCAACAGGAATTTCTCGAGTTCGTCAATCCGTTCGCGAGATATGGGAGTTTGAAGTTAAGGAATGGTTGAGAAATCATCAAAAATTTCGCTGGTCTGATATTCGAAACCAATAACTACTATGGCATAGGGCAAAAATACACATACCGTTGTAACCGGGCGAGTTTCTGCTTTCAGATGCAACAAGAATTTCTCGAGTTCGTTAGTTCGTTCGCGAGATATGGGAGTTTGAAGTTAAGGAATGGTTGAGAAACCATCAAAATTTTCGCTGGTCTGATACTCGAAACCAATAACTGGAATGGCCTAGGGGAAAAGTACACACACCGTTGTAATCGGGCGAGTTTCTACTTTCAGATGCAACAGGAATTTCTCGAGTTCGTCAATCCGTTCGCGAGATATGGGAGTTAGAATTTAAGGAATGGTTGAGAAATCATCAAAATTTTCGCAAGTATGATTCCCGAAACCAATAACTACAAAGGCCTAGGGGAAAAATACACATACCGTTGTAATCGTGCGAGTTTCTACTTTCAGATGCAACAGGAATTTCTCGAGTTCGTCAATCCGTTCGCGAGATATGGGAGTTAGAATTTAAGGAATGGTTGAGAAATCATCAAAAATTTCGATGGTCTGATACTCGAAACCAATAACTACTATGGTATAGGGCAAAAATACACACACCGTTGTAACCGGGCGAGTTTCTGCTTTCAGATGCAACAGGAATTTCTCGAGTTCGTCAGTTCGTTCGCGAGATATGGGAGTTAGAATTTAAGGAATGGTTGAGAAACCATCAAAATTTTCGCAAGTCTGATTCCCGAAACCAATAACTGGAATGGCCTAGGGGAAAAGTACACACACCATTGTAATCGGGCGAGTTTCTACTTTCAGATGCAACAGGAATTTCTCGAGTTCGTCAATCCGTTCGCGAGATATGGGAGTTTGAAGTTAAGGAATGGTTGAGAAATCATCAAAAATTTCGCTGGTCTGATATTCGAAACCAATAACTACTATGGCATAGGGCAAAAATACACATACCGTTGTAACCGGGCGAGTTTCTGCTTTCAGATGCAACAAGAATTTCTCGAGTTCGTTAGTTCGTTCGCGAGATATGGGAGTTTGAAGTTAAGGAATGGTTGAGAAACCATCAAAATTTTCGCTGGTCTGATACTCGAAACCAATAACTGGAATGGCCTAGGGGAAAAGTACACACACCGTTGTAATCGGGCGAGTTTCTACTTTCAGATGCAACAGGAATTTCTCGAGTTCGTCAATCCGTTCGCGAGATATGGGAGTTAGAATTTAAGGAATGGTTGAGAAATCATCAAAATTTTCGCAAGTATGATTCCCGAAACCAATAACTACAAAGGCCTAGGGGAAAAATACACATACCGTTGTAATCGTGCGAGTTTCTACTTTCAGATGCAACAGGAATTTCTCGAGTTCGTCAATCCGTTCGCGAGATATGGGAGTTAGAATTTAAGGAATGGTTGAGAAACCATCAAAAATTTCGCTGGTCTGATACTCGAAACCATGAACTACTATGGTATAGGGCAAAAATACACACACCGTTGTAACCGGGCGAGTTTCTGCTTTCAGATGCAACAAGAATTTCTCGAGTTCGTCAGTTCGTTCGCGAGATATGGGAGTTTGAAGTTAAGGAATGGTTGAGAAACCATCAAAATTTTCGCTGGTCTGATACTCGAAACCAACAACTGGAATGGCCTAGGGGAAAAGTACACACACCATTGTAATCGGGCGAGTTTCTACTTTCAGATGCAACAGGAATTTCTCGAGTTCGTCAATCCGTTCGCGAGATATGGGAGTTAGAATTTAAGGAATGGTTGAGAAACCATCAAAATTTTCGCAAGTCTGATTCCCGAAACCAATAACTGGAATGGCCTAGGGGAAAAGTACACACACCATTGTAATCGGGCGAGTTTCTACTTTCAGATGCAACAGGAATTTCTCGAGTTCGTCAATCCGTTCGCGAGATATGGGAGTTTGAAGTTAAGGAATGGTTGAGAAATCATCAAAAATTTCGCTGGTCTGATAGTCGAAACCAATAACTACTATGGTATACGGCAAAAATACACACACCGTTGTAACCGGGCGAGTTTCTGCTTTCAGATGCAACAAGAATTTCTCGAGATCGTCAGTTCGTTCGCGAGATATGGGAGTTTGAAGTTAAGAAATGGTTGAGAAACCATCAAAATTTTCGCAAGTCTGATTCCCGAAACCAATAACTGGAATGGCCTAGGGGAAAAGTACACACACCATTGTAATCGGGCGAGTTTCTACATTCAGATGCAACAGGAATTTCTCGAGTTCGTCAATCCGTTCGCGAGATATGGGAGTTTGAAGTTAAGGAATGGTTGAGAAATCATCAAAAATTTCGCTGGTCTGATACTCGAAACCATGAACTACTATGGTATAGGGCAAAAATACACACACCGTTGTAACCGGGCGAGTTTCTGCTTTCAGATGCAACAAGAATTTCTCGAGTTCGTCAGTTCGTTCGCGAGATATGGGAGTTTGAAGTTAAGGAATGGTTGAGAAACCATCAAAATTTTCGCTGGTCTGATACTCGAAACCAACAACTGGAATGGCCTAGGGGAAAAGTACACACACCATTGTAATCGGGCGAGTTTCTACTTTCAGATGCAACAGGAATTTCTCGAGTTCGTCAATCCGTTCGCGAGATATGGGAGTTAGAATTTATGGAATGGTTGGGAAACCATCAAAATTTTCGCAAGTCTGATTCCCGAAACCAATAACTATAAAGGCCTAGGGGGAAAATACACATGCCGTTGTAATCGTGCGAGTTTCTACTTTCAGATGCAACAGGAATTTCTCGAGTTCGTGAATCCGTTCGCGAGATATAGGAGTTCGAAGTTAAGGATTGGTTGAGAAACCATCAAAATTTTCGCAAGTCTGATACTCGAAACCAATAACTACTATGTCATAGGGCAAAAATACACAAACCGTTGTAACCGGGCGAGTTTCTGCTTTCAGATGCAATAAGAATTTCTCGAGTTCGTCAGTTCGTTCGCGAGATATGGGAGTCTGAAGTTAAGGAATGGTTGAGAAACCATCAAAATTTTCGCTGGTCTGATACTCGAAAGCAATAACTGGAATGGCCTAGGGGAAAAGTACACACACCATTGTAATCGGGCGTGTTTCTTCTTTCAGATGCAACAGGAATTTCTCGAGTTCGTCAATCCGTTCGCGAGATATGGGAGTTAGAATTTAAGGAATGGTTGAGAAACCATCAAAATTTTCGCAAGTCTGGTTCCCGAAACCAATAACTACAAACGCCTAGGGGAAAAATACACATACCGTTGTAATCGTGAGAGTTTCTACTTTCAGATGCAACAGGAATTTCTCGAGTTCGTCAATCCGTTCGCGAGATATGGGAGTTTGAAGTTAAGGAATGGTTGGGAAATCATCAAAAATTTCGCTGGTCTGATATTCGAAACCAATAACTACTATGGTATAGGGCAAAAATACACATACCGTTGTAACCGGGCGAGTTTCTGCTTTCAGATGCAACAAGAATTTCTCGAGTTCGTTAGTTCGTTCGCGAGATATGGGAGTTTGAAGTTAAGGAATGGTTGAGAAACCATCAAAATTTTCGCTGGTCTGATACTCGAAACCAATAACTGGAATGGCCTAGGGGAAAAGTACACACACCGTTGTAATCGGGCGAGTTTCTACTTTCAGATGCAACAGGAATTTCTCGAGTTCGTCAATCCGTTCGCGAGATATGGGAGTTAGAATTTAAGGAATGGTTGAGAAATCATCAAAATTTTCGCAAGTATGATTCCCGAAACCAATAACTACAAAGGCCTAGGGGAAAAATACACATACCGTTGTAATCGTGCGAGTTTCTACTTTCAGATGCAACAGGAATTTCTCGAGTTCGTCAATCCGTTCGCGAGATATGGGAGTTAGAATTTAAGGAATGGTTGAGAAACCATCAAAATTTTCGCAAGTCTGATTCCCGAAACCAATAACTACAAAGGCCTAGGGGAAAAATAAACATGCCGTTGTAATCGTGCGAGTTTCTACTTTCAGATGCAACAGGAATTTCTCGAGTTCGTCAATCCGTTCGCGAGATATGGGAGTTTGAAGTTAAGGAATGGTTGACAAACCATCAAAAATTTCGCTGGTCTGATACTCGAAACCAATAACTGGAATGGCCTAGGGGAAGAGTACACTTACCGCTGTATTCGGGCGTGTTTCTACTTTCAGATGCAACAGGAATTTCTCGAGTTCGTCAATCCGTTCGCGAGATATGGGAGTTTGAAGTTAAGGAATGGTTGAGAAATCATCAAAAATTTCGATGGTCTGATACTCGAAACCAATAACTACTATGGCATAGGGCAAAAATACACATACCGTTGTAACCGGGCGAGTTTCTGCTTTCAGATGCAACAAGAATTTCTCGAGTTCGTTAGTTCGTTCGCGAGATATGGGAGTTTGAAGTTAAGGAATGGTTGAGAAACCATCAAAATTTTCGCTGGTCTGATACTCGAAACCAATAACTGGAATGGCCTAGGGGAAAAGTACACACACCGTTGTAATCGGGCGAGTTTCTGCTTTCAGATGCAACAGGAATTTCTCGAGTTCGTCAGTTCGTTCGCGAGATATGGGAGTCTGAAGTTAAGGAATGGTTGAGAAACCATCAAAATTTTCGCTGGTCTGATACTCGAAAGCAATAACTGGAATGGCCTAGGGGAAAAGTACACACACCATTGTAATCGGGCGTGTTTCTTCTTTCAGATGCAACAGGAATTTCTCGAGTTCGTCAATCCGTTCGCGAGATATGGGAGTTAGAATTTAAGGAATGGTTGAGAAACCATCAAAATTTTCGCAAGTCTGATTCCCGAAACCAATAACTACAAACGCCTAGGGGAAAAATACACATACCGTTGTAATCGTGCGAGTTTCTACTTTCAGATGCAACAGGAATTTCTCGAGTTCGTCAATCCGTTCGCGAGATATGGGAGTTTGAAGTTAAGGAATGGTTGAGAAACCATCAAAATTTTCGCTGGTCTGATACTCGAAACCAACAACTGGAATGGCCTAGGGGAAAAGTACACACACCATTGTAATCGGGCGAGTTTCTACTTTCAGATGCAACAGGAATTTCTCGAGTTCGTCAATCCGTTCGCGAGATATGGGAGTTAGAATTTAAGGAATGGTTGGGAAACCATCAAAATTTTCGCAAGTCTGATTCCCGAAACCAATAACTATAAAGGCCTAGGGGGAAAATACACATGCCGTTGTAATCGTGCGAGTTTCTACTTTCAGATGCAACAGGAATTTCTCGAGTTCGTGAATCCGTTCGCGAGATATAGGAGTTCGAAGTTAAGGATTGGTTGAGAAACCATCAAAATTTTCGCAAGTCTGATACTCGAAACCAATAACTACTATGTCATAGGGCAAAAATACACAAACCGTTGTAATCGGGCGAGTTTCTGCTTTCAGATGCAACAAGAATTTCTCGAGTTCGTCAGTTCGTTCGCGAGATATGGGAGTCTGAAGTTAAGGAATGGTTGAGAAACCATCAAAATTTTCGCTGGTCTGATACTCGAAAGCAATAACTGGAATGGCCTAGGGGAAAAGTACACACACCATTGTAATCGGGCGTGTTTCTTCTTTCAGATGCAACAGGAATTTCTCGAGTTCGTCAATCCGTTCGCGAGATATGGGAGTTAGAATTTAAGGAATGGTTGAGAAACCATCAAAATTTTCGCAAGTCTGATTCCCGAAACCAATAACTACAAACGCCTAGGGGAAAAATACACATACCGTTGTAATCGTGAGAGTTTCTACTTTCAGATGCAACAGGAATTTCTCGAGTTCGTCAATCCGTTCGCGAGATATGGGAGTTTGAAGTTAAGGAATGGTTGAGAAATCATCAAAAATTTCGCTGGTCTGATATTCGAAACCAATAACTACTATGGTATAGGGCAAAAATACACATACCGTTGTAACCGGGCGAGTTTCTGCTTTCAGATGCAACAAGAATTTCTCGAGTTCGTTAGTTCGTTCGCGAGATATGGGAGTTTGAAGTTAAGGAATGGTTGAGAAACCATCAAAATTTTCGCTGGTCTGATACTCGAAACCAATAACTGGAATGGCCTAGGGGAAAAGTACACACACCGTTGTAATCGGGCGAGTTTCTACTTTCAGATGCAACAGGAATTTCTCGAGTTCGTCAATCCGTTCGCGAGATATGGGAGTTAGAATTTAAGGAATGGTTGAGAAATCATCAAAATTTTCGCAAGTATGATTCCCGAAACCAATAACTACAAAGGCCTAGGGGAAAAATACACATACCGTTGTAATCGTGCGAGTTTCTACTTTCAGATGCAACAGGAATTTCTCGAGTTCGTCAATCCGTTCGCGAGATATGGGAGTCTGAAGTTAAGGAATGGTTGAGAAACCATCAAAATTTTCGCTGGTCTGATACTCGAAAGCAATAACTGGAATGGCCTAGGGGAAAAGTACACACAACATTGTAATCGGGCGTGTTTCTTCTTTCAGATGCAACAGGAATTTCTCGAGTTCGTCAATCCGTTCGCGAGATATGGGAGTTAGAATTTAAGGAATGGTTGAGAAACCATCAAAATTTTCGCAAGTCTGATTCCCGAAACCAATAACTACAAATGCCTAGGGGAAAAATACACATACCGTTGTAATCGTGCGAGTTTCTACTTTCAGATGCAACAGGAATTTCTCGAGTTCGTCAATCCGTTCGCGAGATATGGGAGTTTGAAGTTAAGGAATGGTTGAGAAATCATCAAAAATTTCGCTGGTCTGATATTCGAAACCAATAACTACTATGGCATAGGGCAAAAATACACATACCGTTGTAACCGGGCGAGTTTCTGCTTTCAGATGCAACAAGAATTTCTCGAGTTCGTTAGTTCGTTCGCGAGATATGGGAGTTTGAAGTTAAGGAATGGTTGAGAAACCATCAAAATTTTCGCTGGTCTGATACTCGAAACCAATAACTGGAATGGCCTAGGGGAAAAGTACACACACCGTTGTAATCGGGCGAGTTTCTACTTTCAGATGCAACAGGAATTTCTCGAGTTCGTCAATCCGTTCGCGAGATATGGGAGTTAGAATTTAAGGAATGGTTGAGAAATCATCAAAATTTTCGCAAGTATGATTCCCGAAACCAATAACTACAAAGGCCTAGGGGAAAAATACACATACCGTTGTAATCGTGCGAGTTTCTACTTTCAGATGCAACAGGAATTTCTCGAGTTCGTCAATCCGTTCGCGAGATATGGGAGTTAGAATTTAAGGAATGGTTGAGAAATCATCAAAATTTTCGCAAGTATGATTCCCGAAACCAATAACTACAAAGGCCTAGGGGAAAAATACACATACCGTTGTAATCGTGCGAGTTTCTACTTTCAGATGCAACAGGAATTTCTCGAGTTCGTCAATCCGTTCGCGAGATATGGGAGTTTGAAGTTAAGGAATGGTTGAGAAATCATCAAAAATTTTCGCAAGTCTGATTCCCGAAACCAATAACTACAAAGGCCTAGGGGAAAAATACACATACCGTTGTAACCGGGCGAGTTTCTGCTTTCAGATGCAACAAGAATGTCTCGAGTTCGTTAGTTCGTTCGCGAGATATGGGAGTTTGAAGTTAAGGAATGGTTGAGAAACCATCAAAATTTTCGCTGGTCTGATACTCGAAACCAATAACTGGAATGGCCTTGGGGAAAAGTACACACACCGTTGTAATCGGGCGAGTTTCTACTTTCAGATGCAACAGGAATTTCTCGAGTTCGTCAATCCGTTCGCGAGATATGGGAGTTTGAAGTTAAGGAATGGTTGAGAAACCATCAAAAATTTCGCTGGTCTGATACTCGAAACCAATAACTGGAATGGCCTAGGGGAAAAGTACACTTACCGCTGTATTCGGGCGAGTTTCTACTTTCAGATGCAACAGGAATTTCTCGAGTTCGTCAATCCGTTCGCGAGATATGGGAGTTTGAAGTTAAGGAATGGTTGAGAAATCATCAAAAATTTCGATGGTCTGATACTCGAAACCAATAACTACTATGGTATAGGGCAAAAATACACACACCGTTGTAACCGGGCGAGTTTCTGCTTTCAGATGCAACAGAAATTTCTCGAGTTCGTCAATCCGTTCGCGAGATATGGGAGTTAGAATTTAAGGAATGGTTGAGAAACCATCAAAATTTTCGCAAGTCTGATTCCCGAAACCAATAACTACAAAGGCCTAGGGGAAAAATACACATACCGTTGTAATCGTGCGAGTTTCTACTTTCAGATGCAACAGGAATTTCTCAAGTTCGTGAATCCGTTCGCGAGATATCGGAGTTCGAAGTTAAGGATTGGTTGAGAAACCATCAAAAATTACGCTGGTCTGATACTCGAAACCAATAACTGGAATGGCCTAGGGGAAAAGTACACTTACCGCTGTATTCGGGCGAGTTTCTACTTTCAGATGCAACAGGAATTTCTCGAGTTCGTCAATCCGTTCGCGAGATATGGGAGTTTGAAGTTAAGGAATGGTTGAGAAATCATCAAAAATTTCGCTGGTCTGATACTCGAAACCAATAACTACTATGGTATAGGGCAAAAATACACACACCGTTGTAACCGGGCGAGTTTCTGCTTTCAGATGCAACAAGAATTTCTCGAGTTCGTCAGTTCGTTCGCGAGATATGGGAGTTTGAAGTTAAGGAATGGTTGAGAAACCATCAAAATTTTCGCAAGTCTGATTCCCGAAACCAATAACTGGAATGGCCTAGGGGAAAAGTACACACACCATTGTAATCGGGCGAGTTTCTACTTTCATATGCAACAGGAATTTCTCGAGTTCGTCAATCCGTTCGCGAGATATGGGAGTTAGAATTTAAGGAATGGTTGAGAAACCATCAAAATTTTCGCAAGTCTGATTCCCGAAACCAATAACTATAAAGGCCTAGGGGGAAAATACACATGCCGTTGTAATCGTGCGAGTTTCTACTTTCAGATGCAACAGGAATTTCTCGAGTTCGTGAATCCGTTCGCGAGATATAGGAGTTCGAAGTTAAGGATTGGTTGAGAAACCATCAAAATTTTCGCAAGTCTGATACTCGAAACCAATAACTACTATGTCATAGGGCAAAAATACACAAACCGTTGTAACCGGGCGAGTTTCTGCTTTCAGATGCAATAAGAATTTCTCGAGTTCGTCAGTTCGTTCGCGAGATATGGGAGTCTGAAGTTAAGGAATGGTTGAGAAACCATCAAAATTTTCGCTGGTCTGATACTCGAAAGCAATAACTGGAATGGCCTAGGGGAAAAGTACACACACCATTGTAATCGGGCGTGTTTCTTCTTTCAGATGCAACAGGAATTTCTCGAGTTCGTCAATCCGTTCGCGAGATATGGGAGTTAGAATTTAAGGAATGGTTGAGAAACCATCAAAATTTTCGCAAGTCTGATTCCCGAAACCAATAACTACAAACGCCTAGGGGAAAAATACACATACCGTTGTAATCGTGCGAGTTTCTACTTTCAGATGCAACAGGAATTTCTCGAGTTCGTCAATCCGTTCGCGAGATATGGGAGTTTGAAGTTAAGGAATGGTTGAGAAATCATCAAAAATTTCGCTGGTCTGATATTCGAAACCAATAACTACTATGGTATAGGGCAAAAATACACATACCGTTGTAACCGGGCGAGTTTCTGCTTTCAGATGCAACAAGAATTTCTCGAGTTCGTTAGTTCGTTCGCGAGATATGGGAGTTTGAAGTTAAGGAATGGTTGAGAAACCATCAAAATTTTCGCTGGTCTGATACTCGAAACCAATAACTCGAATGGCCTAGGGGAAAAGTACACACACCATGGTAATCGGGCGAGTTTCTACTTTCAGATGCAACAGGAATTTCTCGAGTTCGTCAATCCGTTCGCGAGATATGGGAGTTAGAATTTAAGGAATGGTTGAGAAATCATCAAAATTTTCGCAAGTCTGATTCCCGAAACCAATAACTACAAAGGCCTAGGGGAAAAATACACATACCGTTGTAATCGTGCGAGTTTCTACTTTCAGATGCAACAGGAATTTCTCGAGTTCGTCAAACCGTTCGCGAGATATGGGAGTTAGAATTTAAGGAATGGTTGAGAAACCATCAAAATTTTCGCAAGTCTGATTCCCGAAACCAATAACTACAAAGGCCTAGGGGAAAAATAAACATGCCGTTGTAATCGTGCGAGTTTCTACTTTCAGATGCAACAGGAATTTCTCGAGTTCGTCAATCCGTTCGCGAGATATGGGAGTTTGAAGTTAAGGAATGGTTGAGAAACCATCAAAAATTTCGCTGGTCTGATACTCGAAACCAATAACTGGAATGGCCTTGGGGAAAAGTACACTTACCGCTGTATTCGGGCGAGTTTCTACTTTCAGATGCAACAGGAATTTCTCGAGTTCGTCAATCCGTTCGCGAGATATGGGAGTTTGAAGTTAAGGAATGGTTGAGAAATCATCAAAAATTTCGATGGTCTGATACTCGAAACCAATAACTACTATGGTATAGGGCAAAAATACACACACCGTTGTAACCGGGCGAGTTTCTGCTTTCAGATGCAACAGGAATTTCTCGAGTTCGTCAATCCGTTCGCGAGATATGGGAGTTAGAATTTAAGGAATGGTTGAGAAACCATCAAAATTTTCGCAAGTCTGATTCCCGAAACCAATAACTACAATGGCCTAGGGGAAAAATACACATACCGTTGTAATCGTGCGAGTTTCTACTTTCAGATGCAACAGGAATTTCTCGAGTTCGTGAATCCGTTCGCGAGATATCGGAGTTCGAAGTTAAGGATTGGTTGAGAAACCATCAAAATTTTCGCAAGTCTGATACTCGAAACCAATAACTACTATGTCATAGGGCAAAAATACACAGACCGTTGTAACCGGGCGAGTTTCTGCTTTCAGATGCAATAAGAATTTCTCGAGTTCGTCAGTTCGTTCGCGAGATATGGGAGTCTGAAGTTAAGGAATGGTTGAGAAACCATCAAAATTTTCGCTGGTCTGATACTCGAAAGCAATAACTGGAATGGCCTAGGGGAAAAGTACACACACCACTGTAATCGGGCGTGTTGCTACTTTCAGATGCAACTAGGAATTTCTCGAGATCGTCAATCCGTTCGCCAAATATGGGTGTTAGAATTTAAGGAATGGTTGAGAAACCATCAAAATTTTCGCAAGTCTGATTCACGAAACCAATAACTGGAATGGCCTAGGGGAAAAGTACACACACCATTGTAATCGGGCGAGTTTCTACTTTCAGATGCAACAGGAATTTCTCGAGTTCGTCAATCCGTTCGCGAGATATGGGAGTTTGAAGTTAAGGAATGGTTGAGAAACCATCGAAAATTTCGCTGGTCTGATACTCGAAACCAATAACTGGAATGGCCTAGGGGAAAAGTACACTCACCGCTGTATTCGGGCGAGTTTCTAATTTCAGATGCAACATGAATTTCTCGAGTTCGTCAATCCGTTCGCGAGATATGGGAGTTTGAAGTTAAGGAATGGTTGAGAAATCATCAAAAATTTCGCTGGTCTGATACTCGAAACCAATAACTACTATGGTATAGGGCAAAAATACACAGACCGTTGTAACCGGGCGAGTTTCTGCTTTCAGATGCAACAAGAATTTCTCGAGTTCGTCAGTTCGTTCGCGAGATATGGGAGTTTGAAGTTAAGGAATGGTTGAGAAACCATCAAAATTTTCGCTGGTCTGATACTCGAAACCAATAACTGGAATGGCCTAGGGGAAAAGTACACACACCATTGTAATCGGGCGACTTTCTACTTTCAGATGCAACAGGAATTTCTCGAGTTCGTCATTCCGTTCGCGAGATATGGGAGTTAGAATTTAAGGAATGGTTGAGAAACCACCAAAATTTTCGCAAGTCTGATTCCCGAAACCAATAACTACAAAGGCCTAGGGGAAAAATACACATGCCGTTGTAATCGTGCGAGTTTCTACTTTCAGATGCAACAGGAATTTCTCGAGTTCGTGAATCCGTTCGCGAGATATAGGAGTTCGAAGTTAAGGTATGGTTGAGACACCATCAAAATTTTCGCAAGTCTGATACTCTAAACCAATAACTACTATGGCATAGGGCAAAAATACACACACCGTTGTAACCCGGCGAGTTTCTGCTTTCAGATGCAATAAGAATTTCTCGAGTTCGTCAGTTCGTTCGCGAGATATGGGAGTCTGAAGTTAAGGAATGGTTGAGAAACCATCAAAATTTTCGCAAGTCTGATTCCCGAAACCAATAACTACAAAGGCCCAGGGGAAAAATACACATGCCGTTGTAATCGTGCGAGTTTCTACTTTCAGATGCAACAGGAATTTCTCGAGTTCGTGAATCCGTTCGCGAGATATAGGAGTTCGAAGTTAAGGAATGGTTGAGAAACCATCAAAATTTTCGCAAGTCTGATTCCCGAAACCAATAACTACTATGGCATAGGGCAAAAATACACACACCGTTGTAACCGGGCGAGTTTCTGCTTTCAGATGCAATAAGAATTTCTCGAGTTCGTCAGTTCGTTCGCGAGATATGGGAGTTCGAAGTTAAGGAATGGTTGAGAAACCATCAAAATTTTCGCTGGTCTGATACTCGAAACCAATAACTGGAATGGCCTAGGTGAAAAGAACACACAACATTGTAATCGGGCGAGTTTCTACTTTCAGATGCAACAGGAATTTCTCGAGCTCGTCAATCCGTTCGGGAGATATGGGAGTTAGAAATTAAGGAATGGTTGAGAAACCATCAAAATTTTCGCAAGTCTGATTCCCGAAACCAATAACTACAAAGGCCTAGGGGAAAAAATACACATACCGTTGTAATCGTGCGAGTTTCTACTTTCAGATGCAACAGGAATTTCTCGAGTTCGTAAATCCGTTCGCGAGATATGGGAGTTTGAAGTTAAGGAATGGTTGAGAAATCATCAAAAATTTCGCTGGTCTGATACTCGAAACCAATAACTACTATGGTATAGGGCAAAAATACACACACCGTTGTCAACGGGCGAGTTTCTGCTTTCAGATGCAACAGCAATTTCTCGACTCGACAATCCGTTCGCGAGATATGGGAGTTTGAAGTTAAGGAATGGTCGAGAAACCATCAAAATTTTCTCTGGTCTGATACTCGAAACCAATAACTGGAATGGCCTAGGGGAAAAGTACACACACCATTGTAATCGGGCGAGTTTCTACTTTCAGATGCAACAGGAATTTCTCGAGTTCGTCAATCCGTTCGCGAGATATGGGAGTTCGAAGTTAAGGAATGGTTGAGAAACCATCAAAATTTTCGCAAGTCTGATACCCGAAAACAATAACTACAATGGCCTAGGGGAAAAATAGACATACCGTTGTAATCGGGCGAGTTTCTACTTTCAGGTGTAACAGCAATTTCTCGAGTTCGTCAATCCGTTCGCCAGATATGGGAGTTTGAAATTAAGGAATGGTTGAGAAACCATCAAAATTTTCCCAAGTCTGATACTCGAAAACAATAACTACAATGGCCTAGGGGAAAAATAGACATACCGTTGTAATCGGGCGAGTTTCCACTTTCAGATGCAATAGGAATTTCTCGCGTTCGTCAATCCGTTCGCGAGATATGGGAGTTCGACGTTAAGGAAAGGTTGAGAAACCACCAAAATTTTCGCTGATCTGATACTCGAAACCAATAACTGGAATGGCCTACGGGAAAAGTACACACACCATTGTAATGGGGCGAGTTTCTACTTTCAGGTGCAACAGGAATTTCTCGAGTTCGTCAGTCCGTTCGCGAGATATGGGAGTTTGAAGTTAAGGAATGGTCGAGAAACCATCAAAATTTTCTCTGGTCTGATACTCGAAACCAATAACTGGAATGGCCTAGGGGAAAAGTACACACACCATTGTAATCGGGCGAGTTTCTACTTTCAGATGCAACAGGAATTTCTCGAGTTCGTCAATCCGTTCGCGAGATGTGGGAGTTTGACGTTAAGGAATAGATGAGAAACCATCAAAATTTTCGCTGGTCTGATACCCGAAAACAATAACTGGATGGCCTAGGAGAAAAGTACACACACCATTGTAATGGGTCGAGTTTCTACTTTCAGATGCAACAGGAATATTTCGAGTTCGTCAATCCGTTCGCGAGATATGGGAGTTTGAGGTTAAGGAATGCTTGAGAAACCATCAAAATTTTCGCAAGTCTGATACTCGAAACCAATAACTACAAAGCCTAGGGGAAAAATACACATGCTGTGGTAATCGTGCGAGTTTCTGCTTTCAGATGCAACAGGAATTTCTCGAGTTCGTCAATCCGTTCGCGAGATATGGGAGTTAGAAGTTAAGGAATGGTTGAGAAACCATCAAAATTTTCGCAAGTCTGATTCTCGAAACCAATAACTACAATGGCCTAAGGGAAAAATAGACATACCGTTGTAATCGGGCAAGTTTCTACTTTCAGATGGAACAGCAATTTCTCGAGTTCGTCAATCCGTTCGCGAGATATGGGAGTTTGAAGTTAAGGATTGGTTAAGAAACCATCAAACTTTTCTCTGGTCTGATACTCGAAACCAATAACTGGAATGGCCTAACGGAAAAGTACACACACCATTGTAATCGGGCGACATTCTACTTTCAGATGCAACTGGAATTTCTCGAGTTCGTCAATCCGCTCGCGAGATATGGGAGTATGAAATTAAGGAATGGTTGAGCAACCATCAAAATTTTCGCAAGTCTGATACCCGCAACCAATAACTACAATGGCCGAGGGGAAAAAATACACATGCCGTTGTAATCGAGCGAGTTTCTACTTTCAGATGCTGCAGGAATTTCTCGAGTTCGTCAATCCGTTCGCGAGATATGGGAGTTTGAAGTTAAGGAAAGGTTGAGAAACCACCAAAATTTACGCTGATCTGATACTCGAAACCAATAACTGGAATGGCCTACGGGAAAAGTACACACACCATTGTAATCGGGCGAGTTTCTACTTTCAGATGCAACAGGAATTTCTCGAGTTCGTCAATCCGTTCGCGAGATATGGGAGTTCGAATTTAAGGAATGGTTGAGAAACCATCAAAATTTTCGCAAGTCTGATACTCGAAACCAATAACTACTATGGCCTAGGGGAAAAGTACACACACCATTGTAATCGGGCGCGTTTCTACTTTCAGATGCAATAGGAATTTCTCGCGTTCGTCAATCCGTTCGCGAGATGTGGGAGTTTGACGTTAAGGAATAGATGAGAAACCATCAAAATTTTCGCTGGTCTGATACCCGAAAACAATAACTGGATGGCCTAGGAGAAAAGTAAACACACCATTGTAATGGGTCGAGTTTCTACTTTCAGATGCAACAGGAATATTTCGAGTTCGTCAATCCGTTCGCGAGATATGGGAGTTTGAGGTTAAGGAATGCTTGAGAAACCATCAAAATTTTCGCAAGTCTGATACTCGAAACCAATAACTACAAAGCCTAGGGGAAAAATACACATGCTGTGGTAATCGTGCGAGTTTCTGCTTTCAGATGCAACAGGAATTTCTCGAGTTCGTCAATCCGTTCGCGAGATATGGGAGTTAGAAGTTAAGGAATGGTTGAGAAACCATCAAAATTTTCGCAAGTCTGATTCTCGAAACCAATAACTACAATGGCCTAGGGGAAAAATATACATACCGTTGTAATCGGGCAAGTTTCTACTTTCAGATGGAACAGCAATTTCTCGAGTTCGTCAATCCGTTCGCGAGATATGGGAGTTTGAAGTTAAGGAATGGTTAAGAAACCATCAAACTTTTCTCTGGTCTGATACTCGAAACCAATAACTGGAATGGCCTAACGGAAAAGTACACACACCATTGTAATCGGGCGACATTCTACTTTCAGATGCAACAGGAATTTCTCGAGTTCGTCAATCCGCTCGCGAGATATGGGAGTTTGAAGTTAAGGAATGGTTGAGAAACAATCAAAATTTTCGCATGTCTGGTACTCGAAACCAATAACTGCTATTGCCTAGGGCAAAAATAGACATACCGTTGTAATCGGGCGAGTTTCTGATTTCAGATGCAACAGGAATTTCTCGAGTTCGTCAATTCGTTCGCGAGATATGGGAGTTTGAAATTAAGGAATGGTTGAGCAACCATCAAAATTTTCGTAAGTCTGATTCCCGAAACCAATAACTACAAAGGCCTAGGGGAAAAATACACATACCGTTGTAATAGGGCGAGTTTCTACTTTCAGATGCAATAGGAATTTCTCGAGTTCGTCAATCCGTTCGCGAGATATGGGAGTTTGAAGTTAAGGAATGCTTGAGAAACCATCAAAATTTTCTCTCGTCTGATACTCGAAACCAATAACTGGAATGGCCTAAGGGAAAAGTACACACACCATTGTAATGGGGCGAGTTTCTACTTTCAGATGCAACAGGAACTTCTCGAGTTCGTCAATCCGTTCGCGTGATATGGGAGTTTGATTTTAAGGAATGGTTGAGAAACCATCAAAATTTTCGCATGTCTGATACTCGAAACCTATAACTACAATGGCTTAGGGGAAAAATAGACATACCGTTGTAATCGGGCGAGTTTCTACTTTCAGATGGAACAGCAATTTCTCGAGTTCGTCAATCCGTTCGCGAGATATGGGAGTTTGAAGTTAAGGAATGGTTGAGAAACCATCAAAATTTTCTCTGGTCTGATACTCGAAACCAATAACTGGAACGGCCTAACGGAAAAGTACACACACCATTGTAATCGGGCGACTTTCTACTTTCAGATCCAACAGGAATTTCTCGAGTTCGTCAATCCGCTCGCTAGATATGGGAGTTTGAAGTTAAGGAATGGTTGAGAAACCATCAAAATTTTCGCAAGTCTGGTACTCGAAACCAATAACTGCTATGGCCTAGGGCAAAAATAGACATACCGTTGTAATCGGGCGAGTTTCTGATTTCAGATGCAACAGGAATTTCTCGAGTTCGTCAATTCGTTCGCGAGATATGGGAGTTTGAAATTAAGGAATGGTTGAGCAACCATCAAAATTTTCGTAAGTCTGATTCCCGAAACCAATAACTACAAAGGCCTAGGGGAAAAATACACATACCGTTGTAATCGGGCGAGTTTCTACTTTCAGATGCAATAGGAATTTCTCGAGTTCGTCAATCCGTTCGCGAGATATGGGAGTTTGAAGTTAAGGAATGCTTGAGAAACCATCAAAATTTTCTCTGGTCTGATACCCGAAACCAATAACTGGAATGGCCTAAGGGAAAAGTACACACACCATTGTAATGGGGCGAGTTTCTACTTTCAGATGCAACAGGAACTTCTCGAGTTCGTCAATCCGTTCGCGTGATATGGGAGTTTGATTTTAAGGAATGGTTGAGAAACCATCAAAATTTTCGCATGTCTGATACTCGAAACCTATAACTACAATGGCTTAGGGGAAAAATAGACATACCGTTGTAATCGGGCGAGTTTCTACTTTCAGATGGAACAGCAATTTCTCGAGTTCGTCAATCCGTTCGCGAGATATGGGAGTTTGAAGTTAAGGAATGGTTGAGAAACCATCAAAATTTTCTCTGGTCTGATACTCGAAACCAATAACTGGAACGGCCTAGGGGAAAAGTACACACACCATTGTAATCGGGCGACTTTCTACTTTCAGATCCAACAGGAATTTCTCGAGTTCGTCAATCCGCTCGCTAGATATGGGAGTTTGAAGTTAAGGAATGGTTGAGAAACCATCAAAATTTTCGCAAGTCTCGTACTCGAAACCAATAACTGCTATGGCCTAGGGCAAAAATAGACATACCGTTGTAATCGGGCGAGTTTCTGATTTCAGATGCAACAGGAATTTCTCGAGTTCGTCAATTCGTTCGCGAGATATGGGAGTTTGAAATTAAGGAATGGTTGAGCAACCATCAAAATTTTCGTAAGTCTGATTCCCGAAACCAATAACTACAAAGGCCTAGGGGAAAAATACACATACCGTTGTAATCGGGCGAGTTTCTACTTTCAGATGCAATAGGAATTTCTCGAGTTCGTCAATCCGTTCGCGAGATATGGGAGTTTGAAGTTAAGGAATGGTTGAGAAACCATCAAAATTTTCTCTGGTCTGATACTCGAAACCAATAACTGGAATGGCCTAACGGAAAAGTACACACACCATTGTAATCGGGCGACTTTCTACTTTCAGATGCAACAGGAATTTCTCGAGTTCGTCAATTCGTTCGCGAGATATGGGAGTTTGAAGTTAAGGAATGGTTGAGAAACCATCAAAATTTTCGCAAGTCTGATACTCGAAACCAATAACTACAAAGGCCAGGTGAAAAATTCACATGCTGTTGTAATCGTGCGAGTTTCTACTTTCAGATGCAACAGGAATTTCTCGAGTTCGTCAATCCGTTCGCGAGATATGGGAGTTTGAAGTTAAGGAATGGTTGAGAAACCATCAAAATTTTCGCATGTCTGATTCTCGAAACCAATAACTATAATACAATGGCCTAGGGGGAAAATAGACATACCGTTGTAATCGGGCAAGTTTCTACTTTCAGATGGAACAGCAATTTCTCGAGTTCGTCAATCCGTTCGCGAGATATGGGAGTTTGAAGTTAAGGAATGGTTGAGAAACCATCAAAATTTTCGCATGTCTGGTACTCGAAACCAATAACTGCTATGGCCTAGGGGAAAAGTACACACACCATTGTAATCGGGCGAGTTTCTACTTTTAGATGCAATAGGAATTTCTCGAGTTCGTCAATCCGTTCGCGAGATATGGGAGAGCAAAGTTAAGGAATGGTTGAGAAACCATCAAAATTTTCGCAAGTCTGATACTCGAAACCAATAACTACTATGGCCTAGGGGAAAAGTACACACACCATTGTAATCGGCGCGTTTCTACTTTCAGATGCAACAGGAATTTCTCGACTTCGTCAATTCGTTCGTGTGATATGAGAGTTTGAAGTTAAGGAATGGTTGAGCAGCTATCAAAATTTTCGCAAGTCTGATTCCCGAAACCCATAACTACAAAGGCCTAGGGGAAAAATACACATACCGTTGTAATCGGGCGAGTTTCCACTTTCAGATGCAATAGGAATTTCTCGCGTTCGTCAATCCGTTCGCGAGATGTGGGAGTTTGAAGTTAAGGAAAGGTTGAGAAACCACCAAAATTTTCTCACGTCTGATACTCGAAAGCAATAACTGGAATGGCCTAAGGGAAAAGTACACACACCATTGTAATGGGGCGAGTTTCTACTTTCAGATGCAACAGGAACTTCTCGAGTTCGTCAATCCGTTCGCGTGATATGGGAGTTTGATTTTAAGGAATGGTTGAGAAACCATCAAAATTTTCGCACGTCTGATACTCGAAACCTATAACTACAATGGCTTAGGGGAAAAATAGACATACCGTTGTAATCGGGCGAGTTTCTACTTTCAGATGGAACAGCAATTTCTCGAGTTCGTCAATCCGTTCGCGAGATATGGGAGTTTGAAGTTAAGGAATGGTTGAGAAACCATCAAAATTTTCTCTGGTCTGATACTCGAAACCAATAACTGGAACGGCCTAACGGAAAAGTACACACACCATTGTAATCGGGCGACTTTCTACTTTCAGATCCAACAGGAATTTCTCGAGTTCGTCAATCCGCTCGCTAGATATGGGAGTTTGAAGTTAAGGAATGGTTGAGAAACCATCAAAATTTTCGCAAGTCTGGTACTCGAAACCAATAACTGCTATGGCCTAGGGCAAAAATAGACATACCGTTGTAATTGGGCGAGTTTCTGATTTCAGATGCAACAGGAATTTCTCGAGTTCGTCAATTCGTTCGCGAGATATGGGAGTTTGAAATTAAGGAATGGTTGAGCAACCATCAAAATTTTCGTAAGTCTGATTCCCGAAACCAATAACTACAAAGGCCTAGGGGAAAAATACACATACCGTTGTAATCGGGCGAGTTTCTACTTTCAGATGCAATAGGAATTTCTCGAGTTCGTCAATCCGTTCGCGAGATATGGGAGTTTGAAGTTAAGGAATGGTTGAGAAACCATCAAAATTTTCTCTGGTCTGATACTCGAAACCAATAACTGGAATGGCCTAACGGAAAAGTACACACACCATTGTAATCGGGCGACTTTCTACTTACAGATGCAACAGGAATTTCTCGAGTTCGTCAATTAGTTCGCGAGATATGGGAGTTTGAAATTAAGGAATGGTTGAGCAACCATCAAAATTTTCGCAAGTCTGATACCCGCAACCAATAACTACAAAGGCCGAGGGGAAAAAATACACATACCTTTGTAATCGAGCGAGTTTCTACTTTCAGATGCTGCAGGAATTTCTCGAGTTCGTCAATCCGTTCGCGAGATATGGGAGTTTGAAGTTAAGGAAAGGTTGAGAAACCACCAAAATTTTCGCTGATCTGATACTCGAAACCAATAACTGGAATGGCCTACGGGAAAAGTACACACACCATTGTAATCGGGCGAGTTTCTACTTTCAGATGCAACAGGAATTTCTCGAGTTCGTCAATCCGTTCGCGAGATATGGGAGTTCGAAGTTAAGGAATGGTTGAGAAACCATCAAAATTTTCGCAAGTCTGATACTCGAAACCAATAACTACTATGGCCTAGGGGAAAAGTACACACACCATTGTAATCGGGCGCGTTTCTACTTTCAGATGCAACAGGAATTTCTCGAGCTCGTCAATTCGTTCGTGAGATATGAGAGTTTGAAGTTAAGGAATGGTTGAGCAGCCATCAAAATTTTCGCAAGTCTGATTCCCGAAACCCATAACTACAAAGGCCTAGGGGAAAAATACACATACCGTTGTAATCGGGCGAGTTTCCACTTTCAGATGCAATAGGAATTTCTCGCGTTCGTCAATCCGTTCGCGAGATATGGGAATTTGACGTTAAGGAATGGATGAGAAACCATCAAAATTTTCGCAGGTCTGATACTCGAAACAAATAACTGCTATGGCCTAGGGCAAAAATAGACATACCTTTGTAATCGGGCGAGTTTCTGATTTCAGATGCAACAGGAATTTCTCGAGTTCGTCAATTCGTTCGCGAGATATGGGAGCTTGAAGTTAAGGAATGGTTAAGAAACCATCAAACTTTTCTCTGGTCTGATACTCGAAACCAATAACTGGAATGGCCTAACGGAAAAGTACACACA
Organism: Ptiloglossa arizonensis; assembly: GCF_051014685.1. NCBI lineage: Eukaryota > Metazoa > Arthropoda > Insecta > Hymenoptera > Colletidae > Ptiloglossa > Ptiloglossa arizonensis. The sequence goes on along the minus strand of NW_027478444.1, from coordinate 36,197 downwards.
CCGTTGTAATCGGGCGACATTCTACTTTCAGATGCAACAGGAATTTCTCGAGTTCGTCAATCCGCTCGCGAGATATGGGAGTTTGAAGTTAAGGAATGGTTGAGAAACCATCAAAATTTTCGCATGTCTGGTACTCGAAACCAATAACTGCTATGGCCTAGGGCAAAAATAGACATACCTTTGTAATCGGGCGAGTTTCTGATTTCAGATGCAACAGGAATTTCTCGAGTTCGCCAATCCGTTCGCGAGATATGGGAGTTTGAAGTTAAGGAACGCTTGAGCAACCATCAAAATTTTCGCAAGTCTGACTCCCGAAGCCAAAAACTACAAAGGCCTAGGGGAAAAATACACACACCATCGTAATCGGGCGAGTTTCTACTTTCAGATGCAACGGAAATTTCTCGACTTCGTCAATCCGTTCGCGAGACATGGGAGTTCGAAGTTAAGGAATGGTTGAGAAACCATCAAAATTTTCGCAAGTTTGATACTCGAAACCAATAACTACTATGGCCTAGGGGAAAAGTACAAACACCATTGTAATCGGGCGAGTTTCTACTTTCAGATGCAACAGGAATATCTCGAGTTCGTCAGTCCGTTCGCGAGATATGGGAGTTTGAAGTTAAGGAATGGTTTAGCAACCATCAAAATTTTCGCAAGTCTGATTCCCGAAGCCAATAACTACAAAGGCCTAGGGGAAAAATACACACACCATCGTAATCGGGCGAGTTTCTACTTTCAGATGCAACGGAAATTTCTCGACTTCGTCAATCCGTTCGCGAGACATGGGAGTTCGAAGTTAAGGAATGGTTGAGAAACCATCAAAATTTTCGCAAGTTTGATACTCGAAACCAATAACTACTATGGCCTAGGGGAAAAGTACAAACACCATTGTAATCGGGCGAGTTTCTACTTTCAGATGCAACAGGAATATCTCGAGTTCGTCAGTCCGTTCGCGAGATATGGGAGTTTGAAGTTAAGGAATGGTTGAGCAACCATCAAAATTTTCGCAAGTCTGATTCCCGAAGCCAATAACTACAAAGGCCTAGGGGAAAAATACACACACCATCGTAATCGGGCGAGTTTCTACTTTCAGATGCAACGGAAATTTCTCGACTTCGTCAATCCGTTCGCGAGACATGGGAGTTCGAAGTTAAGGAATGGTTGAGAAACCATCAAAATTTTCGCAAGTTTGATACTCGAAACCGATAACAACTATGGCCTAGGGGAAAAGTACAAACACCATTGTAATCGGGCGAGTTTCTACTTTCAAATGCAACAGGAATATCTCGAGTTCGTCAGTCCGTTCGCGAGATATGGGACTTTGAAATTAAGGAACGCTTGAGCAACATCAAAATTTTCGCAAGTCTGATACTCGAAACCAATAACTAGTATGGCCTAGGGGAAAAGTACACACACCATTGTAATCGGGCGAGTTTCTACTTTCAGATGCAACAGGAATTTCTCGAGTTCGTCAATCTGTTCGCGAGATATGGGAGTTCGAAGTTAAGGAATGGTTGAGAAACCATCAAAATTTTCGCAAGTCTGATACTCGAAACCAATAACTACTATGGCCTAGGGGAAAAGTACACACACCATTGTAATCGGGCGAGTTTCTAGTTTCAGATGCAACAGGAATTTCTCGAGTTCGTCAATCCGTTCGCGAGATATGGGAGTTCGAAGTTAAGGAATGGTTGAGAAACCATCAAAATTTTCGCAAGTCTGATACTCGAAACCAATAACTACTATGGCCTAGGGGAAAAGTACACACACCGTTGTAATCGGGCGAGTTTCTAGTTTCAGATGCAACAGGAATTTCTCGAGTTCGTCAATCTGTTCGCGAGATATGGGAGTTCGAATTAAGGAATGGTTGAGAAACCATAAAAATTTTCCAAGTCTGATACACGAAACCAATAACTACAAAGGCCTAGGTGAAAAATACACACACCATTGTAATCGGGCGAGTTTCTACTGTCAGATGCAACAGGAATTTCTCGAGTTCGTCAATCCGTTCGCGAGATATGGGAGTTCGTAGTTAAGGAATGGTTGAGAAACCATTAAATTTTCGCAAGTCTGATACTCGAAACCAATAACTAGTATGGCCTAGGAGAAAAGTACACACACCATTGTAATCGGGCGAGTTTCTACTTTCAGATGCAACGGGAATTTCTCGAGTTCGTCAATCCGTTCGCGAGATATGGGAGTTTGAAGTTAAGGAATGGTTGAGCAACCATCAAAATTTTCGCAAGTCTGATTCCCGAAGCCAATAACTACAAAGGCCTAGGGGAAAAATACACACACCATTGTAATCGGGCGAGTTTCTACTTTCAGATGCAACGGGAATTTCTCGAGTTCGTCAATCCGTTCGCGAGATATGGGAGTTTGAAGTTAAGGAATGGTTGAGCAACCATCAAAATTTTCGCAAGTCTGATTCCCGAAGCCAATAACTACAAAGGCCTAGGGGAAAAATACACACACCATTGTAATCGGGCGAGTTTCTACTTTCAGATGCAACAGGAATTTCTCGAGTTCGCCAATCCGTTCCCGAGATATGGGAGTTTGAAGTTAAGGAACGCTTGAGCAACCATCAAAATTTTCGCAAGTCTGATACTCGAAATCAATAACTACTATGGCCTAGGGGGAAAGTACACACACCATTGTAATGGGGCGAGTTTCTACTTTCAGATGCAAGAGGAATTTCTCGAGTTCGGCAATCCGTTCGCGAGATATGGGAGTTGGAAGTTAAGGAACGCTTGAGCAGCCATCAAAATTTTCGCTGGTCTGATACTCGAAACCAATAACTGGAATGGCCTAGGGGAAAAGTACACACACCATTGTAATCGGGCGAGTTTCTACTTTCAGATGCAACAGGAATTTCTCGAGTTCGTCAATCCGTTCGCGAGATATGGGAGTTTGAAGTTAAGGAACGCTTGAGCAACCATCAAAATTTTCGCAAGTCTGATACTAGAAACCAATAACTACTATGGCCTAGGGGAAAAGTACAAACACCATTGTAATCGGGCGAGTTTCTACTTTCAGATGCAACAGGAATTTCTCGAGTTCGTCAATCCGTGCGCGAGATATGGGAGTTGGAAGTTAAGGAATGGTTGAGAAACCATCAAAATTTTCGCAAGTCTGATTCCCGAAACCAATAACTACAAAGGCCTAGGGGAAAAATACACACACCGTTGTAATCGGGCGAGTTTCTACTTTCAAATGGAACAGCAACTTCTCGAGTTCGTCAAACCGTTCGCGAGATATGGGAGTTTGAAGTTAAGGAATGGTTGAGAAACCATCAAAATTTTCTCTGGTATGATCCTCGAAACCAATAACTGGAATGGCCTAGCGCAAAAGTACGCACACCATTGTAATCGGGCGACTTTCTACTTTCAGACGCAACAGGAATTTCTCGAGTTCGTCAATCCGTTCACGAGATATGGGTGTTTGAAGTTAAGGAACGCTTGAGCAACCATCAAAATTTTCGCAAGTCTGAAACTAGAAACCAATAACTACTATGGCCTAGGGGAAAAGTACAAACACCATTGTAATCGGGCGAGTTTCTACTTTCAGATGCAACAGGAATTTCTCGAGTTCGACAATCCGTTCGCGAGATATGGGAGTTGGAAGTTAAGGAATGGTTGAGAAACCATCAAAATTTTCGCAAGTCTGATTCCCGAAACCAATAACTACAAAGGCCTAGGGGAAAAATACACACACCATCGTAATCGGGCGAGTTTCTACTTTCAGATGGAACAGCAACTTCTCGAGTTCGTCAATCCGTTCGCGAGATATGGGAGTTCGAAGTTAAGGCGTGGTTGAGAAACCATCAAAATTTTCGCAAATCTGATACTCGAAACCCATAACTACTATAGCCTAGGGGAGAAGGACAAACACCATTGTAATCGGGCGAGTTTCTACTTTCAGATGCAACAGGAATATCTCGAGTTCGTCAGTCCGTTCGCGAGATATGGGACTTTGAAATTAAGGAACGCTTGAGCAACATCAAAATTTTCGCAAGTCTGATACTCGAAACCAATAACTAGTATGGCCTAGGGGAAAAGTACACACACCATTGTAATCGGGCGAGTTTCTACTTTCAGATGCAACAGGAATTTCTCGAGTTCGTCAATCCGTTCGCGAGATATGGGAGTTTGAAGTTAAGGAAGGATTGAGCAACCATCAAAATTTTCGCAAGTCTGATTCCCGAAACCAATAACAACAAAGGCCTAGGGTAAAAATACACACACCGTTGTAATCGGGCGAGTTTCTGCTTTCAGATGCAACAAGAATTTCTCGAGTTCGTCAATTCGTTCGCGAGATATGGGAGTTGGAAGATAAGGAATGGTTGAGAAACCATCAAAATTTTCGCAAGTCTGATTCCCGAAACCAATAACTACAAAGGCCTAGGGGAAAAATACACACACCGTTGTAATCGGGCGAGTTTCTACTTTCAGATGGAACAGCAACTTCTCGAGTTCGTCAATCCGTTCGCGTGATATGGGAGTTTGAAGTTAAGGAATGGTTGAGAAACCATCAAAGTTTTCGCATGTCTGATACTCGAAACCAATAACTGGAATGGCCCAGAGGAAAAGTACACACACCATTGTAATCGGGCGAGTTTCTACTTTCAGATGCAACAGGAATTTTTCGAGTTCGTCAATCCGTTCGCGAGATATGGGAGTTTGAAGTTAAGGAACGCTTGAGCAACCATCAAAATTTTCGCAAGTCTGATACTAGAAACCAATAACTACTATGGCCTAGGGGAAAAGTACAAACACCATTGTAATCGGGCGCGTTTCTACTTTCAGATGCAACAGGAATTTCTCGAGTTCGTCAATCCGTTCGCGAGATATGGGAGTTGGAAGTTAAGGAATGGTTGAGAAACCATCAAAATTTTCGCAAGTCTGATTCCCAAAGCCAATAACTACAATGGCCTAGGGGAAAAATAGACATACCTTTGTAATCGGGCGAGTATCTACTTTCAGATGGAACAGCAATTTCTCAAGTTCGTCAATCCGTTCGCGAAGTATGGGAGTTTGAAGTTAAGGAATGGTTGAGAAACCATCAAAATTTTCTCTGGTCTGATACTCGAAACCAATAACTGGAATGGCGTAGCGGAAAAGCACACACACCATTGTAATGGGGCGAGTTTCTACTTTCAGATGCAACAGGAACTTCTCGAGTTCGTCAACCCGTTCGCGTGATATGGGAGTTTGAAGTTAAGGAATGGTTGAGAAACCATAAAAATTTTCGCATGTCTGATACACGAAACCAATAACTACAATGGCCTAGGGGAAAAATACACATAGCTTTGTAATCGGGCGAGTTTCTACTTTCAGATGCAACAGGAATTTCTCGAGTTCGTCCATCCGTTCGCGAGATATGGGAGTTCGAAGTTAAGGAATGGTTGAGAAACCATCAAAATTTTCGCAAGTCTGATTCCCAAAGCCAATAACTACTATGGCCTAGGGGAAAAGTACAAACACCATTGTAATCGGGCGAGTTTCTACTTTCAGATGCAACAGGAGTATCTCGAGTTCGTCAGTCCGTTCGCGAGATATGGGAGTTTGAAATTAAGGAACGCTTGAGCAACATCAAAATTTTCGCAAGTCTGATACTCGAAACCTATAACTACAATGGCCTAGGGGAAAAATAGACATACCTTTGTAATCGGGCGAGTTTCTTCTTTCAGATGGAACAGCAATTTCTCAAGTTCGTCAATCCGTTCGCGAAGTATGGGAGTTTGAAGTTAAGGAATGGTTGAGAAACCATCAAAATTTTCGCAAGTCTGATTCCCGAAACCAATAACTACAAAGGCCTAGGGGAAAAATACACATACCGTTGTAATCGTGCGAGTTTCTACTTTCAGATGCAACAGGAATTTCTCGAGTTCGTGAATCCGTTCGCGAGATATCGGAGTTTGAAGTTAAGGAAGGATTGAGCAACCATCAAAATTTTCGCAAGTCTGATTCCCGAAACCAATAACAACAAAGGCCTAGGGTAAAAATACACACACCGTTGTAATCGGGCGAGTTTCTGCTTTCAGATGCAACAAGAATTTCTCGAGTTCGTCAATTCGTTCGCGAGATATGGGAGTTGGAAGTTAAGGAATGGTTGAGAAACCATCAAAATTTTCGCAAGTCTGATTCCCGAAACCAATAACTAGAAAGGCCTAGGGGAAAAATACACACACCGTTGTAATCGGGCGAGTTTCTACTTTCAGATGGAACAGCAACTTCTCGAGTTCGTCAATCCGTTCGCGTGATATGGGAGTTTGAAGTTAAGGAATGGTTGAGAAACCATCAAAGTTTTCGCATGTCTGATACTCGAAACCAATAACTGGAATGGCCCAGAGGAAAAGTACACACACCATTGTAATCGGGCGAGTTTCTACTTTCAGATGCAACAGGAATTTTTCGAGTTCGTCAATCCGTTCGCGAGATATGGGAGTTTGAAGTTAAGGAACGCTTGAGCAACCATCAAAATTTTCGCAAGTCTGATACTAGAAACCAATAACTACTATGGCCTAGGGGAAAAGTACAAACACCATTGTAATCGGGCGCGTTTCTACTTTCAGATGCAACAGGAATTTCTCGAGTTCGTCAATCCGTTCGCGAGATATGGGAGTTGGAAGTTAAGGAATGGTTGAGAAACCATCAAAATTTTCGCAAGTCTGATTCCCAAAGCCAATAACTACAATGGCCTAGGGGAAAAATAGACATACCTTTGTAATCGGGCGAGTATCTACTTTCAGATGGAACAGCAATTTCTCAAGTTCGTCAATCCGTTCGCGAAGTATGGGAGTTTGAAGTTAAGGAATGGTTGAGAAACCATCAAAATTTTCTCTGGTCTGATACTCGAAACCAATAACTGGAATGGCGTAGCGGAAAAGCACACACACCATTGTAATGGGGCGAGTTTCTACTTTCAGATGCAACAGGAACTTCTCGAGTTCGTCAACCCGTTCGCGTGATATGGGAGTTTGAAGTTAAGGAATGGTTGAGAAACCATAAAAATTTTCGCATGTCTGATACACGAAACCAATAACTACAATGGCCTAGGGGAAAAATACACATAGCTTTGTAATCGGGCGAGTTTCTACTTTCAGATGCAACAGGAATTTCTCGAGTTCGTCCATCCGTTCGCGAGATGTGGGAGTTTGAAATTAAGGAATGGTTGAGAAACCATCAAAATTTTCGCAAGTCTGATACTCGAAAACAATAACTACTATGGCCTAGGGCAAAAATACACATACCGCTGTAATCGGGCGAGTTTCTGCTTTCAGATGCAACAAGAATTTCTCGAGTTCGTCAATTCGTTCGCGAGATGTGGGAGTTTGAAGTTAAGGAAGGATTGAGCAACCATCAAAATTTTCGCAAGTCTGATTCCCGAAACCAATAACAACAAAGGCCTAGGGGAAAAATACACAAACCGTTGTAATCGGGCGAGTTTCTAATTTCAGATGGAACAGCAATTTCTCGTGTCTGTCAATCCGTTCGCGAGATATGGGAGTTTGAAATTAAGGAATGGTTGAGAAACCATCAAAATTTTCGCAAGTCTGATACTCGAAAACAATAACTACTATGGTCTAGGGCAAAAATACACATACCGTTGTAATCGGGCGAGTTTCTGCTTTCAGATGCAATAGGAATTTCTCGAGTTCGTCAATCCGTTCGCGTGATATGGGAGTTTGAAATTAAGGAATGGTTGAGAAACCATCAAAATTTTCGCATGTCTGATACTCGAAACCAATAACTGGAATGGCCGGGAGGAAAAGTACACACACCATTGTAATGGGGCGAGTTTCTACTTTCAGATGCAACAGGAACTTCTCGAGTTCGTCAATCCGTTCGCGTGATATGGGAGTTTGAAGTTAAGGAATGGTTGAGAAACCATCAAAATTTTCGCAAGTCTGATTCCCAAAGCCAATAACTACTATGGCCTAGGGGAAAAGTACAAACACCATTGTAATCGGGCGAGTTTCTACTTTCAGATGCAACAGGAATATCTCGAGTTCGTCAGTCCGTTCGCGAGATATGGGAGTTTGAAATTAAGGAACGCTTGAGCAACATCAAAATTTTCGCAAGTCTGATACTCGAAACCTATAACTACAATGGCCTAGGGGAAAAATAGACATACCTTTGTAATCGGGCGAATTTCTACTTTCTGATGGAACAGCAATTTCTCAAGTTCGTCAATCCGTTCGCGAAGTATGGGAGTTTGAAGTTAAGGAATGGTTGAGAAACCATCAAAATTTTCTCTGGTCTGATACTCGAAACCAATAACTGGAATGGCGTAGCGGAAAAGTACACACACCATTGTAATGGGGCGAGTTTCTACTTTCAGATGCAACAGGAACTTCTCGAGTTCGTCAACCCGTTCGCGTGATATGGGAGTTTGAAGTTAAGGAATGGTTGAGAAACCATAAAAATTTTCGCATGTCTGATACACGAAACCAATAACTACAATGGCCTAGGGGAAAAATACACATAGCTTTGTAATCGGGCGAGTTTCTACTTTCAGATGCAACAGGAATTTCTCGAGTTCGTCCATCCGTTCGCGAGATGTGGGAGTTTGAAATTAAGGAATGGTTGAGAAACCATCAAAATTTTCGCAAGTCTGATACTCGAAAACAATAACTACTATGGCCTAGGGCAAAAATACACATACCGCTGTAATCGGGCGAGTTTCTGCTTTCAGATGCAACAAGAATTTCTCGAGTTCGTCAATTCGTTCGCGAGATGTGGGAGTTTGAAGTTAAGGAAGGATTGAGCAACCATCAAAATTTTCGCAAGTCTGATTCCCGAAACCAATAACAACAAAGGCCTAGGGGAAAAATACACAAACCGTTGTAATCGGGAGAGTTTCTAATTTCAGATGGAACAGCAATTTCTCGAGTTTGTCAATCCGTTCGCGAGATATGGGAGTTTGAAATTAAGGAATGGTTGAGAAACCATCAAAATTTTCGCAAGTCTGATACTCGAAAACAATAACTACTATGGTCTAGGGCAAAAATACACATACCGTTGTAATCGGGCGAGTTTCTGCTTTCAGATGCAATAGGAATTTCTCGAGTTCGTCAATCCGTTCGCGTGATATGGGAGTTTGAAATTAAGGAATGGTTGAGAAACCATCAAAATTTTCGCATGTCTGATACTCGAAACCAATAACTGGAATGGCCGGGAGGAAAAGTACACACACCATTGTAATGGGGCGAGTTTCTACTTTCAGATGCAACAGGAACTTCTCGAGTTCGTCAATCCGTTCGCGTGATATGGGAGTTAGAAGTTAAGGAATGGTTGAGAAACCATCAAAATTTTCGCACGTCTGATACTCGAAACCAATAACTGGAATGGCCTAGAGGAAAAGCACACACACCATTGTAATGGGGCGAGTTTCTACTTTCAGATGCAACAGGAATTTCTCCAGTTCGTCAATCCGTTCGCGAGATATGGGAGTTCGAAGTTAAGGAATGGTTGAGAAACCATCAAAATTTTCGCATGTCTGATACACGAAACCAATAACTACAATGGCCTAGGGGAAAAATACACATAGCTTTGTAATCGGGCGAGTTTCTACTTTCAGATGCAACAGGAATTTCTCGAGTTCGTCCATCCGTTCGCGAGATGTGGGAGTTTGAAATTAAGGAATGGTTGAGAAACCATCAAAATTTTCGCAAGTCTGATACTCGAAAACAATAACTACTATGGCCTAGGGCAAAAATACACATACCGCTGTAATCGGGCGAGTTTCTGCTTTCAGATGCAACAAGAATTTCTCGAGTTCGTCAATTCGTTCGCGAGATGTGGGAGTTTGAAGTTAAGGAAGGATTGAGCAACCATCAAAATTTTCGCAAGTCTGATTCCCGAAACCAATAACAACAAAGGCCTAGGAGAAAAATACACAAACCGTTGTAATCGGGAGAGTTTCTAATTTCAGATGGAACAGCAATTTCTCGAGTTTGTCAATCCGTTCGCGAGATATGGGAGTTTGAAATTAAGGAATGGTTGAGAAACCATCAAAATTTTCGCAAGTCTGATACTCGAAAACAATAACTACTATGGTCTAGGGCAAAAATACACATACCGTTGTAATCGGGCGAGTTTCTGCTTTCAGATGCAATAGGAATTTCTCGAGTTCGTCAATCCGTTCGCGTGATATGGGAGTTTGAAATTAAGGAATGGTTGAGAAACCATCAAAATTTTCGCATGTCTGATACTCGAAACCAATAACTGGAATGGCCGGGAGGAAAAGTACACACACCATTGTAATGGGGCGAGTTTCTACTTTCAGATGCAACAGGAACTTCTCGAGTTCGTCAATCCGTTCGCGTGATATGGGAGTTAGAAGTTAAGGAATGGTTGAGAAACCATCAAAATTTTCGCACGTCTGATACTCGAAACCAATAACTGGAATGGCCTAGAGGAAAAGCACACACACCATTGTAATGGGGCGAGTTTCTACTTTCAGATGCAACAGGAATTTCTCCAGTTCGTCAATCCGTTCGCGAGATATGGGAGTTCGAAGTTAAGGAATGGTTGAGAAACCATCAAAATTTTCGCAAGTCTGATTCCCAAAGCCAATAACTACTATGGCCTAGGGGAAAAGTACAAACACCATTGTAATCGGGCGAGTTTCTACTTTCAGATGCAACAGGAATATCTCGAGTTCGTCAGTCCGTTCGCGAGATATGGGAGTTTGAAATTAAGGAACGCTTGAGCAACATCAAAATTTTCGCAAGTCTGATACTCGAAACCTATAACTACAATGGCCTAGGGGAAAAATAGACATACCTTTGTAATCGGGCGAGTTTCTACTTTCAGATGGAACAGCAATTTCTCAAGTTCGTCAATCCGTTCGCGAAGTATGGGAGTTTGAAGTTAAGGAATGTTTGAGAAACCATCAAAATTTTCTCTGGTCTGATACTCGAAACCAATAACTGGAATGGCGTAGCGGAAAAGTACACACACCATTGTAATGGGGCGAGTTTCTACTTTCAGATGCAACAGGAACTTCTCGAGTTCGTCAACCCGTTCGCGTGATATGGGAGTTTGAAGTTAAGGAATGGTTGAGAAACCATAAAAATTTTCGCATGTCTGATACACGAAACCAATAACTACAATGGCCTAGGGGAAAAATACACATAGCTTTGTAATCGGGCGAGTTTCTACTTTCAGATGCAACAGGAATTTCTCGAGTTCGTCCATCCGTTCGCGAGATGTGGGAGTTTGAAATTAAGGAATGGTTGAGAAACCATCAAAATTTTCGCAAGTCTGATACTCGAAAACAATAACTACTATGGCATAGGGCAAAAATACACATACCGCTGTAATCGGGCGAGTTTCTGCGTTCAGATGCAACAAGAATTTCTCGAGTTCGTCAATTCGTTCGCGAGATGTGGGAGTTTGAAGTTAAGGAAGGATTGAGCAACCATCAAAATTTTCGCAAGTCTGATTCCCGAAACCAATAACAACAAAGGCCTAGGGGAAAAATACACAAACCGTTGTAATCGGGCGAGTTTCTAATTTCAGATGGAACAGCAATTTCTCGAGTTTGTCAATCCGTTCGCGAGATATGGGAGTTTGAAATTAAGGAATGGTTGAGAAACCATCAAAATTTTCGCAAGTCTGATACTCGAAAACAATAACTACTATGGTCTAGGGCAAAAATACACATACCGTTGTAATCGGGCGAGTTTCTGCTTTCAGATGCAATAGGAATTTCTCGAGTTCGTCAATCCGTTCGCGTGATATGGGAGTTTGAAATTAAGGAATGGTTGAGAAACCATCAAAATTTTCGCATGTCTGATACTCGAAACCAATAACTGGAATGGCCTGGAGGAAAAGTACACACACCATTGTAATGGGGCGAGTTTCTACTTTCAGATGCAACAGGAACTTCTCGAGTTCGTCAATCCGTTCGCGTGATATGGGAGTTAGAAGTTAAGGAATGGTTGAGAAACCATCAAAATTTTCGCGCGTCTGATACTCGAAACCAATAACTGGAATGGCCTAGAGGAAAAGCACACACACCATTGTAATGGGGCGAGTTTCTACTTTCAGATGCAACAGGAATTTCTCGAGTTCGTCAATCCGTTCGCGAGATATGGGAGTTAGAATTTAAGGAATGGTTGAGAAACCATCAAAATTTTCACAAGTCTGATACTCGAAACCAATAACTACTATGGCCTAGGAGAAAAGTACGCACACCGTTGTAATCGAGCGAGTTTCTACTTTCAGATGCAACAGGAATTTCTCGAGTACGTCAATCCGTTCGCAAGATATGGGAGTTTGTAGTTAAGGAATGGATGAGAAACCATCAAAATTTTCGCTTGTCTGATACTCGAAACCAATGACTGGAATGGCCTAGGGGAAAAGTAAACTCACCATTGTAATCGGGCGAGTTTCTACTTTCAGATGCAACAGGAATTTCTCGAGTTCGTCAGTCCGTTCGCGAGATATGGGAGTTTGAAATTAAGGAACGCTTGAGCAACATCAAAATTTTCGCAAGTCTGATACTCGAAACCAATAACTACTATGGCCTAGGGGAAAAGTACACACACCATTGTAATCGGGCGAGTTTCTACTTTCAGATGCAACAGGAATTTCTCGAGATCGTCAATCCGTTCGCGAGATATGGGAGTTTGAAGTTAAGGAATGGTTGAGCAACCATCAAAATTTTCGCAAGTCCGATTCCCGAAGCCAATAACTACAAAGGCCTAGGGGAAAAATACATATACCGTTGTAATCGTGCGAGTTTCTAGTTTCAGATGCAACAGGAATTTCTCGAGTTCGTCAATCCGTTCGCGAGATATGGGAGTTCGAAGTTAAGCAATGGTTGAGAAACCATCAAAATTTTCGCATGTCTGATACTCGAAACCTATAACTACTATGGCCTAGGGGAAAAGTACACACACCATTGTAATCGGGCGAGCTTCTACTTTCGGATGCAACAGGAATTTCTCGAGTTCGTCAATCCGTTCGCGAGACATGGGAGTTCGATGTTAAGGAATGGTTGAGAAACCATCAAAATTTTCGCAAGTCTGATTCCCGAAACCAATATCTACAAAGGCCTAGGGGAAAAATACACATACCGTTGTAATCGGGCGAGTTTCTGCTGTCAGATGCAACAGGAATTTCTCGAGTTCGTCAATCCGTTCGCGAGATATGGGAGTTCGAAGTTAAGGAATGGTTGAGAAACCATCAAAATTTTCGCAAGTCTGATACTCGAAACCAATAACTACTATGGCCTAGGGGAAAAGTACAAACACCATTGTAATCGGGAGAGATTCTACTTTCAGATGCAACAGGAATTTCTCGAGTTCGTCAGTCCGTTCGCGAGATATGGGAGTTTGAAGTTAAGGAATGGTTGAGCAACCATCAAAATTTTCGCAAGTCTGATTCCCGAAGCCAATAACTACAAAGGCCTAGGGGAAAAATACACACACCATCGTAATCGGGCGAGTCTCTACTTTCAGATGCAACGGAAATTTCTCGACTTCGTCAATCCGTTCGCGAGACATGGGAGTTCGAAGTTAAGGAATGGTTGAGAAACCATCAAAATTTTCGCAAGTTTGCTACTCGAAACCAATAACTACAATGGCCTAGGGGAAAAATACACATAGCTTTGTAATCGGGCGAGTTTCTACTTTCAGATGCAACAGGAATTTCTCGAGTTCGTCCATCCGTTCGCGAGATGTGGGAGTTTGAAATTAAGGAATGGTTGAGAAACCATCAAAATTTTCGCAAGTCTGATACTCGAAAACAATAACTACTATGGCCTAGGGCAAAAATACACATACCGCTGTAATCGGGCGAGTTTCTGCTTTCAGATGCAACAAGAATTTCTCGAGTTCGTCAATTCGTTCGCGAGATGTGGGAGTTTGAAGTTAAGGAAGGATTGAGCAACCATCAAAATTTTCGCAAGTCTGATTCCCGAAACCAATAACAACAAAGGCCTAGGGGAAAAATACACAAACCGTTGTAATCGGGCGAGTTTCTAATTTCAGATGGAACAGCAATTTCTCGAGTTTGTCAATCCGTTCGCGAGATATGGGAGTTTGAAATTAAGGAATGGTTGAGAAACCATCAAAATTTTCGCAAGTCTGATACTCGAAAACAATAACTACTATGGTCTAGGGCAAAAATACACATACCGTTGTAATCGGGCGAGTTTCTGCTTTCAGATGCAATAGGAATTCCTCGAGTTCGTCAATCCGTTCGCGTGATATGGGAGTTTGAAATTAAGGAATGGTTGAGAAACCATCAAAATTTTCGCATGTCTGATACTCGAAACCAATAACTGGAATGGCCTGGAGGAAAAGTACACACACCATTGTAATGGGGCGAGTTTCTACTTTCAGATGCAACAGGAACTTCTCGAGTTCGTTAATCCGTTCGCGTGATATGGGAGTTAGAAGTTAAGGAATGGTTGAGAAACCATCAAAATTTTCGCGCGTCTGATACTCGAAACCAATAACTGGAATGGCCTAGAGGAAAAGCACACACACCATTGTAACGGGGCGAGTTTCTACTTTCAGATGCAACAGGAATTTCTCCAGTTCGTCAATCCGTTCGCGAGATATGGGAGTTAGAATTTAAGCAATGGTTGAGAAACCATCAAAATTTTCACAAGTCTGATACTCGAAACCAATAACTACTATGGCCTAGGAGAAAAGTACGCACACCGTTGTAATCGAGCGAGTTTCTACTTTCAGATGCAACAGGAATTTCTCGAGTACGTCAATCCGTTCGCAAGATATGGGAGTTTGTAGTTAAGGAATGGATGAGAAACCATCAAAATTTTCGCTTGTCTGATACTCGAAACCAATGACTGGAATGGCCTAGGGGAAAAGTAAACTCACCATTGTAATCGGGCGAGTTTCTACTTTCAGATGCATCAGGAATTTCTCGAGTTCGTCAGTCCGTTCGCGAGATATGGGAGTTTGAAATTAAGGAACGCTTGAGCAACATCAAAATTTTCGCAAGTCTGATACTCGAAACCAATGTGGCCTAGGGGAAAAGTACACACACCATTGTAATCGGGCGAGTTTCTACTTTCAGATGCAACAGGAATTTCTCGAGTTCGTCAATCCGTTCGCGAGATATGGGAGTTTGAAGTTAAGGAATGGTTGAGCAACCATCAAAATTTTCGCAAGTCCGATTCCCGAAGCCAATAACTACAAAGGCCTAGGGGAAAAATACATATACCGTTGTAATCGTGCGAGTTTCTAGTTTCAGATGCAACAGGAATTTCTCGAGTTCGTCAATCCGTTCGCGAGATATGGGAGTTCGAAGTTAAGCAATGGTTGAGAAACCATCAAAATTTTCGCATGTCTGATACTCGAAACCTATAACTACTATGGCCTAGGGGAAAAGTACACACACCATTGTAATCGGGCGAGCTTCTACTTTCGGATGCAACAGGAATTTCTCGAGTTCGTCAATCCGTTCGCGAGACATGGGAGTTCGATGTTAAGGAATGGTTGAGAAACCATCAAAATTTTCGCAAGTCTGATTCCCGAAACCAATATCTACAAAGGCCTAGGGGAAAAATACACATACCGTTGTAATCGGGCGAGTTTCTGCTGTCAGATGCAACAGGAATTTCTCGAGTTCGTCAATCCGTTCGCGAGATATGGGAGTTCGAAGTTAAGGAATGGTTGAGAAACCATCAAAATTTTCGCAAGTCTGATACTCGAAACCAATAACTACTATGGCCTAGGGGAAAAGTACAAACACCATTGTAATCGGGAGAGATTCTACGTTCAGATGCAACGGAAATTTCTCGACTTCGTCAATCCGTTCGCGAGACATGGGAGTTCGAAGTTAAGGAATGGTTGAGAAACCATCAAAATTTTCGCAAGTTTGCTACTCGAAACCAATAACTACTATGGCCTAGGGGAAAAGTACAAACACCATTGTAATCGGGCGAGTTTCTACTTTCATATGCAACAGGAGTATCTCGAGTTCGTCAGTCCGTTCGCGAGATATGGGAGTTTGAAATTAAGGAATGGTTGAGCAACTATCAAAATTTTCGCAAGTCCGATTCCCGAAGCCAATAACTACAAAGGCCTAGGGGAAAAATACATATACCGTTGTAATCGTGCGAGTTTCTAGTTTCAGATGCAACAGGAATTTCTCGAGTTTGTCAATCCGTTCGCGAGATATGGGAGTTTGAAATTAAGGAACGCTTGAGCAACATCAAAATTTTCGCAAGTCTGATACTCGAAACCTATAACTACAATGGCCTAGGGGAAAAATAGACATACCTTTGTAATCGGGCGAGTTTCTACTTTCAGATGGAACAGCAATTTCTCAAGTTCGTCAATCCGTTCGCGAAGTATGGGAGTTTGAAGTTAAGGAATGTTTGAGAAACCATCAAAATTTTCTCTGGTCTGATACTCGAAACCAATAACTGGAATGGCGTAGCGGAAAAGTACACACACCATTGTAATGGGGCGAGTTTCTACTTTCAGATGCAACAGGAACTTCTCGAGTTCGTCAACCCGTTCGCGTGATATGGGAGTTTGAAGTTAAGGAATGGTTGAGAAACCATAAAAATTTTCGCATGTCTGATACACGAAACCAATAACTACAATGGCCTAGGGGAAAAATACACATAGCTTTGTAATCGGGCGAGTTTCTACTTTCAGATGCAACAGGAATTTCTCGAGTTCGTCCATCCGTTCGCGAGATGTGGGAGTTTGAAATTAAGGAATGGTTGAGAAACCATCAAAATTTTCGCAAGTTTGCTACTCGAAACCAATAACTACAATGGCCTAGGGGAAAAATACACAAACCGTTGTAATCGGGCGAGTTTCTAATTTCAGATGGAACAGCAATTTCTCGAGTTTGTCAATCCGTTCGCGAGATATGGGAGTTTGAAATTAAGGAATGGTTGAGAAACCATCAAAATTTTCGCAAGTCTGATACTCGAAAACAATAACTACTATGGTCTAGGGCAAAAATACACATACCGTTGTAATCGGGCGAGTTTCTGCTTTCAGATGCAATAGGAATTCCTCGAGTTCGTCAATCCGTTCGCGTGATATGGGAGTTTGAAATTAAGGAATGGTTGAGAAACCATCAAAATTTTCGCATGTCTGATACTCGAAACCAATAACTGGAATGGCCTGGAGGAAAAGTACACACACCATTGTAATGGGGCGAGTTTCTACTTTCAGATGCAACAGGAACTTCTGGAGTTCGTCAATCCGTTCGCGTGATATGGGAGTTAGAAGTTAAGGAATGGTTGAGAAACCATCAAAATTTTCGCGCGTCTGATACTCGAAACCAATAACTGGAATGGCCTAGAGGAAAAGCACACACACCATTGTAATGGGGCGAGTTTCTACTTTCAGATGCAACAGGAATTTCTCCAGTTCGTCAATCCGTTCGCGAGATATGGGAGTTAGAATTTAAGGAATGGTTGAGAAACCATCAAAATTTTCACAAGTCTGATACTCGAAACCAATAACTACTATGGCCTAGGAGAAAAGTACGCACACCGTTGTAATCGAGCGAGTTTCTACTTTCAGATGCAACAGGAATTTCTCGAGTACGTCAATCCGTTCGCAAGATATGGGAGTTTGTAGTTAAGGAATGGATGAGAAACCATCAAAATTTTCGCTTGTCTGATACTCGAAACCAATGACTGGAATGGCCTAGGGGAAAAGTAAACTCACCATTGTAATCGGGCGAGTTTCTACTTTCAGATGCATCAGGAATTTCTCGAGTTCGTCAGTCCGTTCGCGAGATATGGGAGTTTGAAATTAAGGAACGCTTGAGCAACATCAAAATTTTCGCAAGTCTGATACTCGAAACCAATAACTACTATGGCCTAGGGGAAAAGTACACACACCATTGTAATCGGGCGAGTTTCTACTTTCAGATGCAACAGGAATTTCTCGAGTTCGTCAATCCGTTCGCGAGATATGGGAGTTTGAAGTTAAGGAATGGTTGAGCAACCATCAAAATTTTCGCAAGTCCGATTCCCGAAGCCAATAACTACAAAGGCCTAGGGGAAAAATACATATACCGTTGTAATCGTGCGAGTTTCTAGTTTCAGATGCAACAGGAATTTCTCGAGTTCGTCAATCCGTTCGCGAGATATGGGAGTTCGAAGTTAAGCAATGGTTGAGAAACCATCAAAATTTTCGCATGTCTGATACTCGAAACCTATAACTACTATGGCCTAGGGGAAAAGTACACACACCATTGTAATCGGGCGAGCTTCTACTTTCGGATGCAACAGGAATTTCTCGAGTTCGTCAATCCGTTCGCGAGACATGGGAGTTCGATGTTAAGGAATGGTTGAGAAACCATCAAAATTTTCGCAAGTCTGATTCCCGAAACCAATATCTACAAAGGCCTAGGGGAAAAATACACATACCGTTGTAATCGGGCGAGTTTCTGCTGTCAGATGCAACAGGAATTTCTCGAGTTCGTCAATCCGTTCGCGAGATATGGGAGTTCGAAGTTAAGGAATGGTTGAGAAACCATCAAAATTTTCGCAAGTCTGATACTCGAAACCAATAACTACTATGGCCTAGGGGAAAAGTACAAACACCATTGTAATCGGGAGAGATTCTACTTTCAGATGCAACAGGAATTTCTCGAGTTCGTCAGTCCGTTCGCGAGATATGGGAGTTTGAAGTTAAGGAATGGTTGAGCAACCATCAAAATTTTCGCAAGTCTGATTCCCGAAGCCAATAACTACAAAGGCCTAGGGGAAAAATACACACACCATCGTAATCGGGCGAGTCTCTACTTTCAGATGCAACGGAAATTTCTCGACTTCGTCAATCCGTTCGCGAGACATGGGAGTTCGAAGTTAAGGAATGGTTGAGAAACCATCAAAATTTTCGCAAGTTTGCTACTCGAAACCAATAACTACTATGGCCTAGGGGAAAAGTACAAACACCATTGTAATCGGGCGAGTTTCTACTTTCATATGCAACAGGAGTATCTCGAGTTCGTCAGTCCGTTCGCGAGATATGGGAGTTTGAAATTAAGGAACGCTTGAGCAACATCAAAATTTTCGCAAGTCTGATACTCGAAACCAATAACTACTATGGCCTAGGGGAGAAGTACACACACCATTGTAATCGGGCGAGTTTCTACTTTCAGATGCAACAGGAATTTCTCGAGTTCGTCAGTCCGTTCGCGAGATATGGGAGTTTGAAATTAAGGAACGCTTGAGCAACATCAAAATTTTCGCAAGTCTGATACTCGAAACCAATAACTACTATGGCTTAGGGGAAAAGTACACACACCAATGTAATCGGGCGAGTTTCTACTTTCAGATGCAACAGGAATTTCTCGAGTTCGTCAATCCGTTCGCGAGATATGGGAGTTTGAAGTTAAGGAATGGTTGAGCAACTATCAAAATTTTCGCAAGTCCGATTCCCGAAGCCAATAACTACAAAGGCCTAGGGGAAAAATACATATACCGTTGTAATCGTGCGAGTTTCTAGTTTCAGATGCAACAGGAATTTCTCGAGTTCGTCAATCCGTTCGCGGGATATGGGAGTTCGAAGTTAAGGAATGGTTGAGAAACCATCAAAATTTTCGCATGTCTGATGCTCGAAACCAATAACTACTATGGCCTAGGGGAAAAGTACAAACACCATTGTAATCGGGCGAGTTTCTACTGCCAGATGCAACAGGAATTTCTCGAGTTCGTCAATCCGTTCGCGAGATATGGGAGTTCGAAGTTAAGGAATGGTTGAGAAACCATCAAAATTTTCGCAAGTCTGATACTCGAAACCAATAACTACTATGGCCTAGGGGAAAAGTACAAACACCATTGTAATGGGGCGAGTTTCTACTTTCAGATGCAACAGGAATTTCTCGAGTTCGTCAGTCCGTTCGCGAGATATGGGAGTTTGAAATTAAGGAACGCTTGAGCAACATCAAAATTTTCGCAAGTCTGATACTCGAAACCAATAACTACTATGGCCTAGGGGAAAAGTACACACACCATTGTAATCGGGCGAGTTTCTACTGTCAGATGCAACAGGAATTTCTCGAGTTCGTCAATCCGTTCGCGAGGTATGGGAGTTCGAAGTTAAGGAATGGTTGAGAAACCATCAAAATTTTCGCAAGTCTGATACTCGAAACCAATAACTACTATGGCCTAGGGGAAAAGTACAAACACCGTTGTAATCGGGCGAGTTTCTACTTTCAGATGCAACAGGAATTTCTCGAGTTCGTCAATCCGTTCGCGAGATATGGCAGTTCGAAGTTAAGGAATGGTTGAGAAACCATCAAAATTTTCGCAAGTCTGATACTCGAAACCAATAACTACTATGGCCTAGGGGAAAAGTACACACACCATTGTAATCGGGCGAGTTTCTACTGTCAGATGCAACAGGAATTTCTCGAGTTCGTCAATCCGTTCGCGAGGTATGGGAGTTCGAAGTTAAGGAATGGTTGAGAAACCATCAAAATTTTCGCAAGTCTGATACTCGAAACCAATAACTACTATGGCCTAGGGGAAAAGTACAAACACCATTGTAATCGGGCGAGATTCTACTTTCAGATGCAACAGGAATTTCTCGAGTTCGTCAATCCGTTCGCGAGACATGGGAGTTCGATGTTAAGGAATGGTTGAGAAACCATCAAAATTTTCGCAAGTCTGATACTCGAAACCAATAACTACTATGGCCTAGGGGAAAAGTACAAACACCATTGTAATCGGGCGAGTTTCTACTTTCAGATGCAACAGGAATTTCTCGAGTTCGTCAGTCCGTTCGCGAGATATGGGAGTTTGAAATTAAGGAACGCTTGAGCAACATCAAAATTTTCGCAAGTCTGATACTCGAAACCAATAACTACTATGGCCTAGGGGAAAAGTACACACACCATTGTAATCGGGCGAGTTTCTACTGTCAGATGCAACAGGAATTTCTCGAGTTCGTCAATCCGTTCGCGAGGTATGGGAGTTCGAAGTTAAGGAATGGTTGAGAAACCATCAAAATTTTCGCAAGTCTGATACTCGAAACCAATAACTACTATGGCCTAGGGGAAAAGTACAAACACCATTGTAATCGGGCGAGTTTCTACTTTCAGATGCAACAGGAATTTCTCGAGTTCGTCAATCCGTTCGCGAGACATGGGAGTTCGATGTTAAGGAATGGTTGAGAAACCATCAAAATTTTCGCAAGTCTGATACTCGAAACCAATAACTACTATGGCCTAGGGGAAAAGTACAAACACCATTGTAATCGGGAGAGATTCTACTTTCAGATGCAACAGGAATTTCTCGAGTTCGTCAGTCCGTTCGCGAGATATGGGAGTTTGAAGTTAAGGAATGGTTGAGCAACCATCAAAATTTTCGCAAGTCTGATTCCCGAAGCCAATAACTACAAAGGCCTAGGGGAAAAATACACACACCATCGTAATCGGGCGAGTCTCTACTTTCAGATGCAACGGAAATTTCTCGACTTCGTCAATCCGTTCGCGAGACATGGGAGTTCGAAGTTAAGGAATGTTTGAGAAACCATCAAAATTTTCGCAAGTTTGCTACTCGAAACCAATAACTACTATGGCCTAGGGGAAAAGTACAAACACCATTGTAATCGGGCGAGTTTCTACTTTCATATGCAACAGGAGTATCTCGAGTTCGTCAGTCCGTTCGCGAGATATGGGAGTTTGAAATTAAGGAACGCTTGAGCAACATCAAAATTTTCGCAAGTCTGATACTCGAAACCAATAACTACTATGGCCTAGGGGAAAAGTACAAACACCATTGTAATCGGGAGAGTTTCTACTTTCAGATGCAACAGGAATTTCTCGAGTTCGTCAGTCCGGTCGCGAGATATGGGAGTTTGAAGTTAAGGAATGGTTGAGCAACCATCAAAATTTTCGCAAGTCTGATTCCCGAAGCCAATAACTACAAAGGCCTAGGGGAAAAATACACACACCATCGTAATCGGGCGAGTTTCTACTTTCAGATGCAACGGAAATTTCTCGACTTCGTCAATCCGTTCGCGAGACGTGGGAGTTCGAAGTTAAGGAATGGTTGAGAAACCATCAAAATTTTCGCAAGTTTGATACTCGAAACCAATAACTACTATGGCCTAGGGGAAAAGTACAAACACCATTGTAATCGGGCGAGTTTCTACTTTCATATGCAACAGGAATATCTCGAGTTCGTCAGTCCGTTCGCGAGATATGGGAGTTTGAAATTAAGGAACGCTTGAGCAACATCAAAATTTTCGCAAGTCTGATACTCGAAACCAATAACTACTATGGCCTAGGGGAAAAGTACACACACCAATGTAATCGGGCGAGTTTCTACTTTCAGATGCAACAGGAATTTCTCGAGTTCGTCAATCCGTTCGCGAGATATGGGAGTTTGAAATTAAGGAACGCTTGAGCAACATCAAAATTTTCGCAAGTCTGATACTCGAAACCAATAACTACTATGGCCTAGGGGAAAAGTACACACACCAATGTAATCGGGCGAGTTTCTACTTTCAGATGCAACAGGAATTTCTCGAGTTCGTCATTCCGTTCGCGAGATATGGGAGTTCGAAGTTAAGGAATGGTTGAGAAACCATCAAAATTTTCGCAAGTCTGATACTCGAAACCAATAACTACTATGGCCTAGGGGAAAAGTACAAACACCATTGTAATCGGGAGAGATTCTACTTTCAGATGCAACAGGAATTTCTCGAGTTCGTCAGTCCGTTCGCGAGATATGGGAGTTTGAAGTTAAGGAATGGTTGAGCAACCATCAAAATTTTCGCAAGTCTGTTTCCCGAAGCCAATAACTACAAAGGCCTAGAGGAAAAATACACACACCATCGTAATTGGGCGAGTTTCTACTTTCAGATGCAACGGAAATTTCTCGACTTCGTCAATCCGTTCGCGAGACGTGGGAGTTCGAAGTTAAGGAATGGTTGAGAAACCATCAAAATTTTCGCAAGTCTGATACTCGAAACCAATAACTACTATGGCCTAGGGGAAAAGTACACACACCAATGTAATCGGGCGAGTTTCTACTTTCAGATGCAACAGGAATTTCTCGAGTTCGTCAGTCCGTTCGCGAGATATGGGAGTTTGAAATTAAGGAACGCTTGAGCAACATCAAAATTTTCGCATGTCTGATACTCGAAACCAATAACTACTATGGCCTAGGGGAAAAGTACACACACCGTTGTAATCGAGCGAGTTTCTACTTTCAGATGCAACAGGAATTTCTCGAGTACGTCAATCCGTTCGCGAGATATGGGAGTTTGTAGTTAAGGAATGGATGAGAAACCATCAAAATTTTCGCTTGTCTGATACTCGAAACCAATGACTGGAATGGCCTAGGGGAAAAGTAAACTTACCATTGTAATCGGGCGAGTTTCTACTTTCAGATGCAACAGGAATTTCTCGAGTTCGTCAGTCCGTTCGCGAGATATGGGAGTTTGAAATTAAGGAACGCTTGAGCAACATCAAAATTTTCGCAAGTCTGATACTCGAAACCAATAACTACTATGGCCTAGGGGAAAAGTACACACACCATTGTAATCGGGCGAGTTTCTACTTTCAGATGCAACAGGAATTTCTCGAGTTCGTCAATCCGTTCGCGAGATATGGGAGTTTGAAGTTAAGGAATGGTTGAGCAACCATCAAAATTTCCGCAAGTCCGATTCCCGAAGCCAATAACTACAAAGGCCTAGGGGAAAAATACATATACCGTTGTAATCGTGCGAGTTTCTAGTTTCAGATGCAACAGGAATTTCTCGAGTTCGTCAATCCGTTCGCGAGATATGGGAGTTCGAAGTTAAGGAATGGTTGAGAAACCATCAAAATTTTCGCATGTCTGATACTCGAAACCAATAACTACTATGGCCTAGGGGAACAGTACAAACACCATTGTAATCGGGAGAGTTTCTACTTTCAGATGCAACAGGAATTTCTCGAGTTCGTCAGTCCGTTCGCGAGATATGGGAGTTTGAAGTTAAGGAATGGTTGAGCAACCATCAAAATTTTCGCAAGTCTGATACTCGAAACCAATAACTACTATGGCCTAGGGGAAAAGTACAAACACCATTGTAATCGGGAGAGATTCTACTTTCAGATGCAACAGGAATTTCTCGAGTTCGTCAGTCCGTTCGCGAGATATGGGAGTTTGAAGTTAAGGAATGGTTGAGCAACCATCAAAATTTTCGCAAGTCTGATTCCCGAAGCCAATAACTACAAAGGCCTAGGGGAAAAATACACACACCATCGTAATCGGGCGAGTTTCTACTTTCAGATGCAACGGAAATTTCTCGACTTCGTCAATCCGTTCGCGAGACATGGGAGTTCGAAGTTAAGGAATGGTTGAGAAACCATCAAAATTTTCGCAAGTTTGATACTCGAAACCAATAACTACTATGGCCTAGGGGAAAAGTACAAACACCATTGTTATCGGGCGAGTTTCTACTTTCGGATGCAACAGGAGTATCTCGAGTTCGTCAGTCCGTTCGCGAGATATGGGAGTTTGAAATTAAGGAACGCTTGAGCAACATCAAAATTTTCGCAAGTCATACTCGAAACCAATAACTACTATGGCCTAGGGGAGAAGTACACACACCATTGTAATCGGGCGAGTTTCTACTTTCAGATGCAACAGGAATTTCTCGAGTTCGTCAGTCCGTTCGCGAGATATGGGAGTTTGAAATTAAGGAACGCTTGAGCAACATCAAAATTTTCGCAAGTCTGATTCTCGAAACCAATAACTACTATGGCCTAGGGGAAAAGTACACACACCAATGTAATCGGGCGAGTTTCTACTTTCAGATGCAACAGGAATTTCTCGAGTTCGTCAATCCGTTCGCGAGATATGGGAGTTTGAAGTTAAGGAATGGTTGAGCAACCATCAAAATTTTCGCAAGTCCGATTCCCGAAGCCAATAACTACAAAGGCCTAGGGGAAAAATACATATACCGTTGTAATCGTGCGAGTTTCTAGTTTCAGATGCAACCGGAATTTCTCGAGTTCGTCAATCCGTTCGCGAGATATGGGAGTTCGAAGTTAAGGAATGGTTGAGAAACCATCAAAATTTTCGCATGTCTGATACTCGAAACCAATAACTACTATGGCCTAGGGGAAAAGTACAAACACCATTGTAATCGGGCGAGTTTCTACTGCCAGATGCAACAGGAATTTCTCGAGTTCGTCAATCCGTTCGCGAGATATGGGAGTTCGAAGTTAAGGAATGGTTGAGAAACCATCAAAATTTTCGCAAGTCTGATACTCGAAACCAATAACTACTATGGCCTAGGGGAAAAGTACAAACACCATTGTAATCGGGCGAGTTTCTACTTTCAGATGCAACAGGAATTTCTCGAGTTCGTCAGTCCGTTCGCGAGATATGGGAGTTTGAAATTAAGGAACGCTTGAGCAACATCAAAATTTTCGCAAGTCTGATACTCGAAACCAATAACTACTATGGCCTAGGGGAAAAGTACACACACCATTGTAATCGGGCGAGTTTCTACTGTCAGATGCAACAGGAATTTCTCGAGTTCGTCAATCCGTTCGCGAGGTATGGGAGTTCGAAGTTAAGGAATGGTTGAGAAACCATCAAAATTTTCGCAAGTCTGATACTCGAAACCAATAACTACTATGGCCTAGGGGAAAAGTACAAACACCATTGTAATCGGGCGAGTTTCTACTTTCAGATGCAACAGGAATTTCTCGAGTTCGTCAATCCGTTCGCGAGATATGGCAGTTCGAAGTTAAGGAATGGTTGAGAAACCATCAAAATTTTCGCAAGTCTGATACTCGAAACCAATAACTACTATGGCCTAGGGGAAAAGTACAAACACCATTGTAATCGGGAGAGTTTCTACTTTCAGATGCAACAGGAATTTCTCGAGTTCGTCAGTCCGTTCGCGAGATATGGGAGTTTGAAGTTAAGGA
The DNA here is from genome assembly GCF_051014685.1 of Ptiloglossa arizonensis. Lineage (NCBI taxonomy): Eukaryota > Metazoa > Arthropoda > Insecta > Hymenoptera > Colletidae > Ptiloglossa > Ptiloglossa arizonensis. Next base: position 10,293 of record NW_027478444.1, on the reverse strand, counting down.
ATGGTTGAGCAACCATCAAAATTTTCGCAAGTCTGATTCCCGAAGCCAATAACTACAAAGGCCTAGGGGAAAAATACACACACCATCGTAATCGGGCGAGTTTCTACTTTCAGATGCAACGGAAATTTCTCGACTTCGTCAATCCGTTCGCGAGACGTGGGAGTTCGAAGTTAAGGAATGGTTGAGAAACCATCAAAATTTTCGCAAGTTTGATACTCGAAACCAATAACTACTATGGCCTAGGGGAAAAGTACAGACACCATTGTAATCGGGCGAGTTTCTACTTTCATATGCAACAGGAATATCTCGAGTTCGTCAGTCCGTTCGCGAGATATGGGAGTTTGAAATTAAGGAACGCTTGAGCAACATCAAAATTTTCGCAAGTCTGATACTCGAAACCAATAACTACTATGGCCTAGGGGAAAAGTACACACACCAATGTAATCGGGCGAGTTTCTACTTTCAGATGCAACAGGAATTTCTCGAGTTCGTCAATCCGTTCGCGAGATATGGGAGTTTGAAATTAAGGAACGCTTGAGCAACATCAAAATTTTCGCAAGTCTGATACTCGAAACCAATAACTACTATGGCCTAGGGGAAAAGTACACACACCAATGTAATCGGGCGAGTTTCTACTTTCAGATGCAACAGGAATTTCTCGAGTTCGTCATTCCGTTCGCGAGATATGGGAGTTCGAAGTTAAGGAATGGTTGAGAAACCATCAAAATTTTCGCAAGTCTGATACTCGAAACCAATAACTACTATGGCCTAGGGGAAAAGTACAAACACCATTGTAATCGGGAGAGATTCTACTTTCAGATGCAACAGGAATTTCTCGAGTTCGTCAGTCCGTTCGCGAGATATGGGAGTTTGAAGTTAAGGAATGGTTGAGCAACCATCAAAATTTTCGCAAGTCTGATTCCCGAAGCCAATAACTACAAAGGCCTAGAGGAAAAATACACACACCATCGTAATCGGGCGAGTTTCTACTTTCAGATGCAACGGAAATTTCTCGACTTCGTCAATCCGTTCGCGAGACGTGGGAGTTCGAAGTTAAGGAATGGTTGAGAAACCATCAAAATTTTCGCAAGTTTGATACTCGAAACCAATAACTACTATGGCCTAGGGGAAAAGTACAAACACCATTGTAATCGGGCGAGTTTCTACTTTCATATGCAACAGGAATATCTCGAGTTCGTCAGTCCGTTCGCGAGATATGGGAATTTGAAATTAAGGAACGCTTGAGCAACATCAAAATTTTCGCAAGTCTGATACTCGAAACCAATAACTACTATGGCCTAGGGGAAAAGTACACACACCATTGTAATCGGGCGAGTTTCTACTTTCAGATGCAACAGGAATTTCTCGAGTTCGTCAGTCCGTTCGCGAGATATGGGAGTTTGAAATTAAGGAACGCTTGAGCAACATCAAAATTTTCGCAAGTCTGATACTCGAAACCAATAACTACTATGGCCTAGGGGAAAAGTACACACACCAATGTAATCGGGCGAGTTTCTACTTTCAGATGCAACAGGAATTTCTCGAGTTCGTCAATCCGTTCGCGAGATATGGGAGTTTGAAGTTAAGGAATGGTTGAGCAACCATCAAAATTTTCGCAAGTCCGATTCCCGAAGCCAATAACTACAAAGGCCTAGGGGAAAAATACATATACCGTTGTAATCGTGCGAGTTTCTAGTTTCAGATGCAACAGGAATTTCTCGAGTTCGTCGATCCGTTCGCGAGATATGGGAGTTCGAAGTTAAGGAATGCTTGAGAAACCATCAAAATTTTGGCATGTCTGATACTCGAAACCAATAACTACTATGGCCTAGGGGAAAAGTACAAACACCATTGTAATCGGGCGAGTTTCTACTGTCAGATGCAACAGGAATTTCTCGAGTTCGTCAATCCGTTCGCGAGATATGGGAGTTCGAAGTTAAGGAATGGTTGAGAAACCATCAAAATTTTCGCAAGTCTGATACCCGAAACCAATAACTACTATGGCCTAGGGGAAAAGTACAAACACCATTGTAATCGGGCGAGTTTCTACTTTCAGATGCAACAGGAATTTCTCGAGTTCGTCAGTCCGTTCGCGAGATATGGGAGTTTGAAATTAAGGAACGCTTGAGCAACATCAAAATTTTCGCAAGTCTGATACTCGAAACCAATAACTACTATGGCCTAGGGGAAAAGTACACACACCATTGTAATCGGGCGAGTTTCTACTGTCAGATGCAACAGGAATTTCTCGAGTTCGTCAATCCGTTCGCGAGGTATGGGAGTTCGAAGTTAAGGAATGGTTGAGAAACCATCAAAATTTTCGCAAGTCTGATACTCGAAACCAATAACTACTATGGCCTAGGGGAAAAGTACACACACCGTTGTAATCGAGCGAGTTTCTACTTTCAGATGCAACAGGAATTTCTCGAGTACGTCAATCCGTTCGCGAGATATGGGAGTTTGTAGTTAAGGAATGGATGAGAAACCATCAAAATTTTCGCTTGTCTGATACTCGAAACCAATGACTGGAATGGCCTAGGGGAAAAGTAAACTTACCGTTGTAATCGGGCGAGTTTCTACTTTCAGATGCAACAGGAATTTCTCGAGTTCGTCAGTCCGTTCGCGAGATATGGGAGTTTGAAATTAAGGAACGCTTGAGCAACATCAAAATTTTCGCAAGTCTGATACTCGAAACCAATAACTACTATGGCCTAGGGGAAAAGTACACACACCATTGTAATCGGGCGAGTTTCTACTTTCAGATGCAACATGAATTTCTCGAGTTCGTCAATCCGTTCGCGAGATATGGGAGTTTGAAGTTAAGGAATGGTTGAGCAACCATCAAAATTTCCGCAAGTCCGATTCCCGAAGCCAATAACTACAAAGGCCTAGGGGAAAAATACATATACCGTTGTAATAGTGCGAGTTTCTAGTTTCAGATGCAACAGGAATTTCTCGAGTTCGTCAATCCGTTCGCGAGATATGGGACTTCGAAGTTAAGGAATGGTTGAGAAACCATCAAAATTTTCGCAAGTCTGATACTCGAAACCAATAACTACTATGGCCTAGGGGAACAGTACAAACACCATTGTAATCGGGAGAGTTTCTACTTTCAGATGCAACAGGAATTTCTCGAGTTCGTCAGTCCGTTCGCGAGATATGGGAGTTTGAAGTTAAGGAATGGTTGAGCAACCATCAAAATTTTCGCAAGTCTGATACTCGAAACCAATAACTACTATGGCCTAGGGGAAAAATACACACACCATTGTAATCGGGCGAGTTTCTACTGTCAGATGCAACAGGAATTTCTCGAGTTCGTCAATCCGTTCGCGAGATATGGGAGTTCGAAGTTAAGGAATGGTTGGGAAACCATCAAAATTTTCGCAAGTCTGATACTCGAAACCAATAACTACTATGGCCTAGGGGAAAAGTACAAACACCATTGTAATCGGGAGAGTTTCTACTTTCAGATGCAACAGGAATTTCTCGAGTTCCTCAATCCGTTCGCGAGATATGGGAGTTTGAAGTTAAGGAAGGATTGAGCCACCATCAAAATTTTCGCAAGTCTGATTCCCGAAGCCAATAACTACAAAGGCCTAGGGGAAAAATACACACACCATCGTAATCGGGCGAGTTTCTACTTTCAGGTGCAACGGAAATTTCTCGACTTCGTCAATCCGTTCGCGAGACGTGGGAGTTCGAAGTTAAGGAATGGTTGAGAAACCATCAAAATTTTCGCAAGTTTGATACTCGAAACCAATAACTACTATGGCCTAGGGGAAAAGTACAAACACCATTGTAATCGGGCGAGTTTCTACTTTCATATGCAACAGGAATATCTCGAGTTCGTCAGTCCGTTCGCGAGATATGGGAGTTTGAAATTAAGGAACGCTTGAGCAACATCAAAATTTTCGCAAGTCTGATACTCGAAACCAATAACTACTATGGCCTAGGGGAAAAGTACACACACCATTGTAATCGGGCGAGTTTCTACTTTCAGATGCAACAGGAATTTCTCGGGTTCGTCAGTCCGTTCGCGAGATATGGGAGTTTGAAATTAACGAACGCTTGAGCAACATCAAAATTTTCGCAAGTCTGATACTCGAAACCAATAACTACTATGGCCTAGGGGAAAAGTACACACACCAATGTAATCGGGCGAGTTTCTACTTTCAGGTGCAACAGGAATTTCTCGAGTTCGTCAATCCGTTCGCGAGATATGGGAGTTTGAAGTTAAGGAATGGTTGAGCAACCATCAAAATTTTCGCAAGTCCGATTCCCGAAGCCAATAACTACAAAGGCCTAGGGGAAAAATACATATACCGTTGTAATCGTGCGAGTTTCTAGTTTCAGATGCAACAGGAATTTCTCGAGTTCGTCGATCCGTTCGCGAGATATGGGAGTTCGAAGTTAAGGAATGGTTGAGAAACCATCAAAATTTTCGCATGTCTGATACTCGAAACCAATAACTACTATGGCCTAGGGGAAAAGTACAAACACCATTGTAATCGGGCGAGTTTCTACTGTCAGATGCAACAGGAATTTCTCGAGTTCGTCAATCCGTTCGCGAGATATGGGAGTTCGAAGTTAAGGAATGGTTGAGAAACCATCAAAATTTTCGCAAGTCTGATACTCGAAACCAATAACTAGTATGGCCTAGGGGAAAAGTACAAGCACCATTGTAATCGGGCGAGTTTCTACTTTCAGATGCAACAGGAATTTCTCGAGTTCGTCAGTCCGTTCGCGATATATGGGAGTTTGAAATTAAGGAAAGCTTGAGCAACATCAAAATTTTCGCAAGTCTGATACTCGAAACCAATAACTACTATGGCCTAGGGGAAAAGTACACACACCATTGTAATCGGGCGAGTTTCTACTGTCAGATGCAACAGGAATTTCTCGAGTTCGTCAATCCGTTCGCGAGGTATGGGAGTTCGAAGTTAAAAGGTTGAGAAACCATCAAAATTTTCGCAAGTCTGATACTCGAAACCAATAACTACTATGGCCTAGGGGAGAAGTACACACACCGTTGCAATCGAGCGAGTTTCTACTTTCAGATGCAACAGGAATTTCTCGAGTACGTCAATCCGTTCGCGAGATATGGTAGTTTGTAGTTAAGGAATGGATGAGAAACCATCAAAATTTTCGCTTGTCTGATACTCGAAACCAATGACTGGAATGGCCTAGGGGAAAAGTAAACTTACCATTGTAATCGGGCGAGTTTCTACTTTCAGATGCAACAGGAATATCTCGAGTTCGTCAGTCCGTTCGCGAGATATGGGAGTTTGAAATTAAGGAACGCTTGAGCAACATCAAAATTTTCGCAAGTCTGATACTCGAAACCAATAACTACTATGGCCTAGGGGAAAAGTACACACACCATTGTAATCGGGCGAGTTTCTACTTTCAGATGCAACAGGAATTTCTCCAGTTCGTCAATCCGTTCGCGAGATATGGGAGTTTGAAGTTAAGGAATGGTTGAGCAACCATCAAAATTTTCGCAAGTCCGATTCCCGAAGCCAATAACTACAAAGGCCTAGGGGAAAAATACATATACCGTTGTAATCGTGCGAGTTTCTAGTTTCAGATGCAACAGGAATTTCTCGAGTTCGTCAATCCGTTCGCGAGATATGGGAGTTCGAAGTTAAGGAATGGTTGAGAAACCATCAAAATTTTCGCATGTCTGATACTCGAAACCAATAACTACTATGGCCTAGGGGAACAGTACAAACACCATTGTAATCGGGAGAGTTTCTACTTTCAGATGCAACAGGAATTTCTCGAGTTCGTCAGTCCGTTCGCGAGATATGGGAGTTTGAAGTTAAGGAATGGTTGAGCAACCATCAAAATTTTCGCAAGTCTGATACTCGAAACCAATAACTACTATGGCCTAGGGGAACAGTACAAACACCATTGTAATCGGGAGAGTTTCTACTTTCAGATGCAACAGGAATTTCTCGAGTTCGTCAGTCCGTTCGCGAGATATGGGAGTTTGAAGTTAAGGAATGGTTGAGCAACCATCAAAATTTTCGCAAGTCTGATTCCCGAAGCCAATAACTACAAAGGCCTAGGGGAAAAATACACACACCATCGTAATCGGGCGAGTTTCTACTTTCAGATGCAACGGAAATTTCTCGACTTCGTCAATCCGTTCGCGAGACGTGGGAGTTCGAAGTTAAGGAATGGTTGAGAAACCATCAAAATTTTCGCAAGTTTGATACTCGAAACCAATAACTACTATGGCCTAGGGGAAAAGTACAAACACCATTGTAATCGGGCGAGTTTCTACTTTCATATGCAACAGGAATATCTCGAGTTCGTCAGTCCGTTCGCGAGATATGGGAGTTTGAAATTAAGGAACGCTTGAGCAACATCAAAATTTTCGCAAGTCTGATACTCGAAACCAATAACTACTATGGCCTAGGGGAAAAGTACACACACCATTGTAATCGGGCGAGTTTCTACTTTCAGATGCAACAGGAATTTCTCGAGTTCGTCAATCCGTTCGCGAGATATGGGAGTTTGAAGTTAAGGAATGGTTGAGCAACCATCAAAATTTTCGCAAGTCCGATTCCCGAAGCCAATAACTACAAAGGCCTAGGGGAAAAATACATATACCGTTGTAATCGTGCGAGTTTCTACTTTCAGATGCAACAGGAATTTCTCGAGTTCGTCAATCCGTTCGCGAGACATGGGAGTTCGATGTTAAGGAATGGTTGAGAAACCATCAAAATTTTCGCAAGTCTGATTCCCGAAACCAATATCTACAAAGGCCTAGGGGAAAAATACACATACCGTTGTAATCGGGCGAGTTTCTACTTTCAGATGCGACAGGAATTTCTCGAGTTCGTCAATCTGTTCGCGAGATATGCGAGTTCGAAGTTAAGGAATGGTAGAGAAACCATAAAAATTTTCCAAGTCTGATACACGAAACCAATAACTACAAAGGCCCAGGTGATCAATACACACACCATTGTAATCGGGCGAGTTTCTACTGTCAGATGCAACAGGAATTTCTCGAGTTCGTCAATCCGTTCGCGAGATATGGGAGTTCGAAGTTAAGGAATGGCTGAGAAACCATCAAAATTTTCGCTGGTCTGATTCTCGAAACCAATAACTGGAATGGCCTAGGGGAAAAGTACACACACCATTGTAATGGGGCGAGTTTCTACTTTCAGATGCAACAGGAACTTCTCGAGTTCGTCAATCCGTTCGCGTGATATGGGAGTTTGAAGTTAAGGTATGGTTGAGAAACCATAAAAATTTTCGCATGTCTGATACTCGAAACCAATAACTACAATGGCCTAGGGGAAAAATACACATAGCTTTGTAATCGGGCGTGTTTCTACTTTCAGATGCAACAGAAATTTCTCGAGTTCGTCCATCCGTTCGCGAGATGTGGGAGTTTGAAATTAAGGAATGGTTGAGAAACCATCAAAATTTTCGCAAGTCTGATACTCGAAAACAATAACTACTATGGCCTAGGGCAAAAATACACATACCGCTGTAATCGGGCGAGTTTCTGCTTTCAGATGCAACAAGAATTTCTCGAGTTCGTCAATTCGTTCGCGAGATGTGGGAGTTTGAAGTTAAGGAAGGATTGAGCCACCATCAAAATTTTCGCAAGTCTGATTCCCGAAACCTATAACAACAAAGGCCTAGGGGAAAAATACACACACCGTTGTAATCGGGCGAGTTTCTAATTTCAGATGGAACAGCAATTTCTCGAGTTCGTCAATCCGTTCGCGAGATATGGGAGTTTGAAGTTAAGGAATGGTTGAGAAACCATCAAAATTTTCGCAAGTCTGATACTCGAAAACAATAACTACTATGGCCTAGGGCAAAAATACACATACCGTTGTAATCGGGCGAGTTTCTGCTTTCAGATGCAACAGGAACTTCTCGAGTTCGTCAATCCGTTCGCGAGATATGGGAGTTTGAAGTTAAGGAATGGTTGAGCAACCATCAAAATTTTCTCAAATCTGATTCCCGAAGCCAATAACTACAAAGGCCTAGGGGAAAAATACACACACCATTGTAATCGGGCGAGTTTCTACTGTCAGATGCAACAGGAATTTCTCGAGTTCGTCAATCCGTTCGCGAGATATGGGAGTTCGAAGTTAAGGAATGGTTGAGAAACCATCAAAATTTTCGCAAGTCTGATACTCGAAACCAATAACTACTATGGCCTAGGGGAAAAGTACAAACACCATTGTAATCGGGAGAGTTTCTACTTTCAGATGCAACAGGAATTTCTCGAGTTCCTCAATCCGTTCGCGAGATATGGGACTTTGAAGTTAAGGAATGGTTGAGCATCCATCAAAATTTTCGCAAGTCTGATTCCCGAAGCCAATAACTACAAAGGCCTAGGGGAAAAATACACACACCATTGTAATCGGGCGAGTTTCTACTTTCAGATGCAACAGGAATTTCTCGAGTACGTCAATCTGTTCGCGAGATATGGGAGTTCGAAGTTAAGGAATGGTTGAGAAACCATCAAAATTTTCGCAAGTCTGATACTCGAAACCAATAACTACAAAGGCCTAGGGGAAAAATACATATACCGTTGTAATCGTGCGAGTTTCTAGTTTCAGATGCAACAGGAATTTCTCGAGTTCGTCAATCCGTTCGCGAGACATGGGAGTTCGAAGTTAAGGAACGGTTGAGAAACCATCAAAATTTTCGCAAGTCTGATACTCGAAACCAATAACTACTATGGCCTAGGGGAAAAGTACAAACACCATTGTAATCGGGAGAGTTTCTACTTTCAGATGCAACAGGAATTTCTCGAGTTCGTCAGTCCGTTCGCGAGATATGGGACTTTGAAATTAAGGAATGGTTGAGCAACCATCAAAATTTTCGCAAGTCTGATTCCCGAAGCCAATAACTACAAAGGCCTAGGGTAAAAATACACACACCATTGTAATCGGGCGAGTTTCTACTTTCAGATGCAACAGGAATTTCTCGAGTTCGTCAATCTGTTCGCGAGATATGGGAGTTCGAAGTTAAGGAATGGTTGAGAAACCATCAAAATTTTCGCAAGTTTGATACTCGAAACCAATAACTACTATGGCCTAGGGGAAAAGTACAAACACCATTGTAATCGGGCGAGTTTCTACTTTCATATGCAACAGGAATATCTCGAGTTCGTCAGTCCGTTCGCGAGATATGGGAGTTTGAAATTAAGGAACGCTTGAGCAACATCAAAATTTTCGCAAGTCTGATACTCGAAACCAATAACTACTATGGCCTAGGGGAAAAGTACACACACCATTGTAATCGGGCGAGTTTCTACTTTCAGATGCAACAGGAATTTGTCGAGTTCGTCAATCCGTTCGCGTGATATGGGAGTTTGAAGTTAAGGAATGGTTGAGAAACCATCAAAATTTTCGCATGTCTGATACTCGAAACCTATAACTACAATGGCCTAGGGGAAAAATAGACATACCGTTGTAATCGGGCGAGTTTCTACTTTCAGATGGAACAGCAATTTCTCGAGTTCGTCAATCCGTTCGCGAAGCATGGGAGTTTGAAGTTAAGGAATGGTTGAGAAACCATCAAAATTTTCTCTGGTCTGATACTCGAAACCAATAACTGGAATGGCGTAGCGGAAAAGTACACACACCATTGTAATTGGGCGACTTTCTACTTTCAGACGCATCAGGAATTTCTCGAGTTCGTCAATCCGTTCGCGAGATATTGGAGTTTGAAGTTAAGGAATGGTTGAGAAACCATCAAAATTTTCGCTGGTCTGATTCTCGACACCAATAACTGGAATGGCCTAGGGGAAAAGTACACAAACCATTGTAATGGGGCGAGTTTCTACTTTCAGCTGCAACAGGAACTTCTCGAGTTCGTCAATCCGTTCGCGTGATATGGGAGTTTGAAGTTAAGGAATGGTTGAGAAACCATCAAAATTTTCGCAAGTCTGATACTCGTAACCAATATCTACTATGGCCTAGGGCAAAAATACACACACTATTGTAATCAGGGCGAGTTTCTACTTTCAGATGCAACAGGAATTTCTCGAGCTCGTCAATCCGTTCGCGAGATATGGGAGTTTGAAGATAAGGAACGGTTGAGAAACCATCAAAATTTTCGCTAGTCTGATACTCGAAACCAATAACTACTATTTCCTAGGGCAAAAATACACATACCGTTGTAATCGGGCGAGTTTCTGCTTTCAGATGCAACAGGAATTTCTCGAGTTCGTCAATCCGTTCGCGAGATACGGGAGTTTGAAGTGAAGGAATGGTTGAGAAACCATCAAAATTTTCGCAATTCTGATACTCG